>NC_136483.1:169107546-169147546 GCF_053919585.1 Euprymna scolopes
CCATACATGGGCGAATGGTGGCCTTATAGAGGTACAGGATACTTTCAGGTGTCAGTAGTTTTCTAGCACGGTAGAGAGAGCCTACCTTTTTCTGGCAATGTTTTCAATATAATTCTTCCAACTCATGTTTCCTGTGAACGTTAGGCCAAGTAGTTTAAAAGATGTACTCTCAGATAAAGAGTCACTGGCCATTACTATTGGTGACAGAGAAGGTTTCTTGTAATTATTGAACGAAACCAGTTTAGTCTTGGCAGCATTGCATGTGACCATCCATTTATGTCCCCATTCCACTACAGATTGGAGGTCATCCTCTAGTGTTTCTGCCATTTCTTTAGATATGTGTTCATTTGTTTTCCTGCCATGCCTGTTATAGAGTGTAGTGTCATCAGCATATATACCCATCTCAGAGACAGTTTTGTCGGGGAGGTCATTAATAAATATTAGGAACAATAGAGGTCCAAGGATAGACCCCTGAGGCACTCCCGCATTTATATCACACTGTTTAGATGTACGACCGTCGAGGACAACCTGGATTTTTCTCTTATCTAAGAAGGATTTAATTATGTTAAGTATTCTACCAGTGATACCGTATGATTTAATTTTCCTGAGGAGACCCTTGTGCCATACCCTGTCAAAAGCCTTAGATATATCTAGAGCTACCGCTCTGCCCCCCCTTCCGCTTTGTCCAGTGAATGGTATATACGTTCAGAGATTACAGTGAGGATGTCAGCTGTGGAACGGGCTTGTCTAAATCCATATTGTTTGTCAGTCAGAAGTTTAGCATCTGTAAGGTGTCGGACTCGAGCATGATTAATTATGGTCTCAAATATTTTGGCGAAAAGTGGGAGGAGGCTAATGAAGCGATAATTTGATGGGTCAGTTCTTTCGCCAGAATTCTTGAATACTAGTACCACAGAAGCAGTTTTCCAACAGCCTGGAAAGCATGATTCATTAAGGCATTTGTTGTAGAGTTTGGGGAGAACTGGAGCTACTTCGGCTGAGCACTTTTTTTAATAGCGCAGCTGGGATGAGATCAGGTCCACATGCTTTTGAAGTGTCAAGGTTTTTTTATGAGAGTAGGGGTGATTTTTAGATCGTTTAGCGTGGCGTCTGTCCGCAAAGGAAAGTCAGGTAGGGGGTGGTTGGAAGGGTCCAGTGTGGAGTTTGAGGCAAACCGCCTGGCAAGCATATTAGCCTTGTCGGTTGCTGAGCGAACAACATCGTGGTTGTTGGTTAGCGAGGGAATTGTTGATTGCCCATTATTTACTACACTGTTGTAGATTTTCCAGAAGTCACGATTTCCTAATTTTTGTGCTTCGATGCGTTTTTTAGTGGTTTCAGTAAATTCTCTCTTAGCTGTCGCTATTTCTTTCTTAACGTTACTTCTAGCTTCTATATACTTCTGTTTGTTTGAGCTGGACTTATGTCGGTTAAATCTGCGGTATGCATGCTGCCTTTGAGCAATGGCAGTTGCGCAAGTCGAAGTAAACCATTGGAGAGAGTGCGGTTTGCTATAAAATTTCCGCATGGGAACATGTGCTTCCATTGCTGTTTTGAACCATTCAGTGGTATCATTTGCGCACTGTTCAGCAGGAAGAGAAAAAATATTTCCCCATTGGGCATCTCTGATAAGATCTCTGATGGCTTCCCAGTCAGTCTTTTCATAATATCTCGTTGTTTTGAGCAGTGGCTCATCAGTTTTGGGTCTAAAATTTAGGGCGATTTCTACCATTATCACTGCATGGTCAGCGTTCCCAAGTGGGCTGTCAGCATTTGTTGTACAATCCTTGGGAACTGTAGTCAGAAACAGATCTAGAAGTGATGCGTGTTGTTCTTGCTGGTCAGGGAAACGGGTTGGAAACGTAACCATTTGTGATAGGGAGTGAGATATAGCGAAGACAATCAACCAACCAACCAACCGACCTTGTGTAACATCATCCCACGATTAAATGGATAACGGCGCTGACCGACAAACTCGGTGTTTGAAATTTGAATACAGTTAGTTTTCAGTTAAGTATGTTGGCAACCTGTAACAATGCCAACAACAGGATCCAGCTGGTTATCATACTAATACGTATCTACGCTTTTATTGAAAATACACCTTTCACTAAAATATATTCTTAAAAAATTATTAAGTCCGGTTTAGACGACCGATAATATAGAGACCTTTCTTTTCTTTAGGTAATTATCTAAAAGTATAAATCCTCAATGGGGATTAATGCATTTAATTTATTGTACATGGTGGAACGATAAAGTTGTCGCCCCAAATAATACAAAACTACAGCTAAACATTAAAAATTTTACGGGAAAAATCAATTCAGTTAACTTGATTAAGTAGTAGAGCTGACATCTATTGAATGTATTCGCTTTCAGCCTCAATCACCGCCTCCATACCGGCCTGGAGCTGGGAGAATGCTTTTTCCACAGGTGCCTGCAGGAGCTCAGCGAATATGCGGCGGATAGCGGCAATCAGGTTCGCTTTAATGTTGTGGGAGGTCTTGTTGGTGATGTTTTTGACGTATGACCAAACGAAGTAGTTCAGCGGGTTCAGGTCTGGGAAGGAAAGGGGATCAGTGAGAGGAGGGTATAAAGTCGTAGCACTGTTTCTGAAGCCAAGCCTGGGTCTATTTGTATTTGGGCTGGCACCGAGTTCTGCTGCCACACCCAAATTTTTCCAGCAACCACCTAATTCCAATAGGAGACCACTACACTCTTCGGTAACTCCTGGTACACTTTGTTGTTAATTTCAAGCCGACTTCCAAGATGTGATTTGGCATGATATGGCTCTTAGTTGAGACCATACCAAAGATAACCTGCCCGAAAATTTTGTTTTTATTATCCTGGGCAAGTCTCTGTTATTTGTGGCAATCCAGCGATGCATTTTGAGGGTGCTGGCAATGGTCCTGTTGTCATAACTTGGATCGATAGAGAGCTTCAGTTGTACAGCGGCGCATCTTCGGTCTCACTCATTGAATATTGTGTCACTTTCAGATAGAAGGTTCTTATCGCTCTTGATATTTGCACACAACTGACCAAGTAGAGTGTCTGCAACATAAAAAAAAGAAAACCCGTTTTCATCAAACAGAAATGGAATCATGCCATCTTTCTTTCCTGTCTTACATAAAATAGCTTCACTACCCCAGGGGCAACGTCGGATAGAGACACCTAGAGCGTAAGAAATACGAAATTGAAGAGAAAATTGAAAACCTAAAATAATTAGTTTTACATAACACCAATTTTAATCTGAATACAAAATCCCTCTCAAGCATAAAAAAATTTAAAAAAGTAAAAATACAATAATAATATAATTCATAGAATCAGTAATACATTTCATATTCTCATGGAAATCGCTCCAGACAAGGCATGAGACCACTTCATATAAGGAACTAAAAAAGAAAACAATGCTATTTCAAAATAAAAAAAAATTGCAAACGATCAGTTTATATCGAAAAATTCTTACCTAATAAACAGCAATTCTTCTCCCTTTGTCAGAAACATCGTTCATGGAATTTGAGAACTAAAAGACAAAAAATAATAAAAGTGAGAATTAAGAAGGTGCCGAAATTAAAAG
The DNA here is from genome assembly GCF_053919585.1 of Euprymna scolopes. Classification (NCBI taxonomy): domain Eukaryota; kingdom Metazoa; phylum Mollusca; class Cephalopoda; order Sepiida; family Sepiolidae; genus Euprymna; species Euprymna scolopes. The sequence continues at coordinate 169,111,118 of NC_136483.1, forward strand.
TCAAATCCACTTATAATCTCTCTCGTAGTCTCATCTTTGTAGATGAAAAGATGAAAAAGATTCCTAATGAACCGCCCCCTTAATTAAACACTTCATCAAATCTCCACACTAACGTAATGCACTTGCAATAATCCTTATCCCTGAGTGGCTTCTGGGCCTTGATAAGTGGTGATCACTGTGTAAAAAAAAAAAAAAATGGATCCGAAAAGTACAAAACCAAAACATTGTTCTGCTTAGTAATAGTAAAAAGAAAAGAAAAAAAAAAACGAAAAAAACAAAAAACAAAAAAACAAAAAAAAAAAAAACGCAGCAACAAACGAACACCTGCAAATTCAGCGTTTTAGGAAAAAACAAAAAACAAAAAACATTCTATAAAACACAATGTTGCCTATTGAAAGATTTAAACAAATAATTTTCCCAAAATGAGATTTTTTGCTAAGTTAAAAAAATAGTTGAAAATCAAGCAGTTAAAGATTTTAGGTTATGCGGTTTACAACTAGCTGTTTATACCCGGAGTTGCCCCGTATCATATTTACCTGGAATTTTCTTTGACATATTCTTTGATTTTACAAACAAAAAAGAAGAAAAGAAAGTATGCCAATTTTATTCTTCAAAATATTATTTTCGTATTCAAATCAAAGGAATGTAACTCTAACATAATATATAATGCTTGTCTGAACTCCAATCTATGTCTCCCCACGCCAAACTTTCACAAAAAGCACCCGACAAACTACAACAACAACTATCAACAGTTTCCCCCACTGTCTATCTTTTGACAAGCTTCTTGGCTTGACCATTACTCCTGATCTTAAATGGAACACGTACATCAAATCTGTTGCCAAGGCCGCTGGAAAAATGGTGGGATCTTTCTATCGATCCGGTAGATATCTCACTGCTGATGCTATTCTCTATCTATATAAGAGCCAGGTACGTCCAAGGATGGAATACTGTTGCCACATCTGGGCAGGAGCTACTAGAAAGGACTTGTCCTGCCTTGATAGAGTTCAAAATAGACTTCGTAGCCTCGTATGTCCTTTTCTCTTTCTTGCAACCTTTATCTCACAGAAGAGATGTTGCGAGTTTGTCTCTGATGTATCGTTATTTTCATGGAAAGTGTTCGACTGAGCTTCAATCTATGGTCCCCCCTCGCCAAACTTTCACAAGAAACACTCGTCTAGCTGTAAACACTATCAATAATTTCCCCCACTCTTTATCTGTGCCTAAACCTAAACGTAGATTCCATGAACAAAGCTTCTTTCTTAGAACTGCACGCCTGTGGAATTGTCTTCTGTTTTCCTGCTTTCCGGCTGACTTGCAAGAGTAAGATGCAATAAATATATGCAAGAGTAATATGCAAGAGTAATATGAAAGTGTAGTATACAAGAGTAATATGCAAGTGTAATATGCAAGAGTAATATGCAAGTGTAATATGCAAGGGAAATATGCAAGAGTAAAGTACAACTGTAATATGCAAGAGTAATATGCAAGAGTAATATGCAAGAAAAATATGTAAGTGTAATTTGCAAGTGTAATATGCAAGAGTAATGTGCAAGTGTTATATCCAAGTGTAATATGCAAGTGTAATATGCAAATGTAATATGCAAGTGTAATATGCAAGAGTAATATACAAATGAAATATGAAAAAGTAATATGCAAGAGTAATATGCAAGAGTAATATGCCAGTGTAATATGCAAGAGTAATATGCAAGTGTAATTTGCAAGAGTAATATGCAAGTGTAATATGTAAGTGTAATATGTAAGTGTAAAATGCAAGTGTAATATGCAAAAGTAATATGCAAGTTCAATATGCAACTTTAATATGCAAGAGTAATATGCCAGTGTAATATGCAAGAGTAATATGCAAGTGTAATTTGCAAGAGTAAAATGCAAGTGTAATATGTAAGTGTAATATGTAAGTGTAAAATGCAAGTGTAATATGCAAAAGTAATATGCAAGTTCAATATGCAACTATAATATGCAAAAGTAATATGCAAGTGTAATATGCAAGAGTAATATGCAAGAGAAAAGTGCAACTGTAATATGCAAGCGTAATATGCAGGTGCAATATGCATGAGTAACATTCAAGTGTAAAATGCAAGTGTAATATGCAGGAGTAAAATGCAAGTGTAATATGCAAGTGTAATATGCAAGTGTAATATGCAAGAGTAAAGTACAACTGTAATATGCAAGTGTAATATGCAAGTGTAAAATGCAAGAGTAATATGCAATAGTAAAATGCAAGTGTAATATGCAAGAATAATATGCAAGTGTTATAAGCAAGAGTAAAGTGCAACTTTAATATGCAAGTGTAATATGCAAGTGTAATATACAAGAGGGATATGCATGAGTAATATGCAAGAGTAAAATGCAAGTGTAATATGCAAGTGTAAAATGCAAGAGTAATATGCAAGTGTAATATGCAAGTGTAATATGCAAGTGTAATTTTCAAGTGTAATATGCAAGAGTAAAGTGCAACTGTAATATGCATAATAACGGTTGTTATATATAATAGCAATTTGGAATATTTCATTTATATTGAAGGGATGTTCAGGATTACAACAGTCGTAGCGAATTATCTCATTAATATATAGATATTTTTTCAATCCTCATTCAATGAATTGAATACTATTGCTGCTGTAAGGATTTGAACCTAGTTGAAACGCCACATTTTTCCCTGCAGCATGGTATCCAATCCATAGGCTATTACTAATTAATATGTGAAAAAAAAATTAATTCGATATTTTGTCAAATTAACGAACATATGCCGTAAGTTTAGTCAAATAGTGCTCAATATATTTTTTATTTTGTATGTACAAGAAAAATTGTGACAAAACCACCATTCATCATTGACCTAGTGTCATTAGTCTAGCCACTTAATACTGAATATTAAAATTACGAGAGATATGAATGGTAGTATTAGGATGGTAAACTGGATCTTGTCAGGTTTGTAAGAAATATGTTCAATAACTCCAACGGCAAGAGTAATATGCTGTGAGTAAGTCTAACACCGAAACACATATAAGGTGAATCAGTCTTTATTTTAAGTGCCCCTGCCACCTTATGTAGGCGTAGATTCCTTGACCATGGTGACCTGATACCAGAGCTCAGCGATATTCAAGGGTTGATTGGATCAACTTATCCTTCAAATCTGAAATCTCTCTGACATCAAATTTAAAAAAGAACGTGCCCTGTATCGTATCCGACATAACTAACTAGTCAATCGTTTGCAGTGAGAGCGGTATATCTGCATAATAGTATAACAAAAACCAACTAGTCATTCATGGTATACCGTGAATTTACCGCCGCTGTTGCCCACGGGGACCACTATATCAATTGCTTCTAAATAAACAAGCGATCTGACACGAAAACCTTTACAACTGCCCGAAACCTGTGCAAAATTATGTATAGAAAACGCTAAAAGGTCTTGTAACCAATCTATCTAGAGCATCGTAATGGATTTTAAAGAGTAAAAAAACACGCTTTCTGAACAGTTGTAAGACCTCTATCCTTACCATGATTAATAGTTCAGAGGCGATTTGCCCGCAACTGATGAAACCGAAATATTCAACAGAATTTTGCAGCAAATTCAATTATCTGCAATCAAGGCGAACTACTCCCACAATCAACCTAACGTTTCTGACCGAAAAGTCATAGCAACATCGGAATAATTGTTCAGGATGTTGCCAAGTTTATCAGTATTCTTTATTCCAACAAACCACTGGTCCAAAAATGACTTTTATTCTTTACAAAGCTCTTTTATATTTATTTAATAAGAAAATGCTGTCCATCACCTTAGAAGACTTTGCTTATCTGCCCAGTATTTAAAAAAATTAGAGATCGGTCCCCTGTATCTTAGCACAGATCAATCAGTCTCAAATGGGTTATAGGTAAGTTGCTTGAATCTGTAGTAAATCAAAAAGTGAAAAATCTATAAAGAAACAATATATTTAGTAACAAGCAATATGGATTTGCCCTGCTAGATCAACAGCTGACGTGCTGATTCTGATGTCGCACAGGAACAGTGAACGTACAGATGCGAGATTCGTCTCTAGAGCAATAGCTCTTGATATATAAATGGCCTCTGATAGGGTTTTGTAAAAGGGTTTGTTGCACAAGTTTTGGTGGCTATAGAATATTTGAAAATCTTGGAACCATAAAATCCTTTCTCCACGACAAGTATATTTAAGTAGTTGTTGACGGACAGAATTTTTGCGTATATAGTATTAAACTTTGTCTTAAAGATCCATTACGCGTCGATCTTGTAAATTACGTGCCAAGATTTTTCTTTGATATCCGGGTAGATAATACAACTATCTACGACAACACTTCGAAGAACCACAGCCCTTAAATAAAAGCACACTGGCCTCCAAACTATGTAGCCTAGTCAACATTCTTCGGTAGAGAAATTCCAGGCGATTAGTAATTAACTAACCGTTTTTTAATGGGTTAGAAGGTAAGACCTAGAAACGTGAACATTCTAGAACTGCAGAAAATCATACTTGAGCTAACAAAAAACAAACCATCTCAATAATGGCATAGACAATGGTGACTTCTATAAGTTTCCAGACTTTTTTGCACATGCCTACTACTTTTCTTTTTGCTCACCACTCACCTCCAAAACACCCGGGCAACGCCGGCCCCCAAGGCTAATCTAATATATAAAGGTAACACATGTGTTAGCTTGTGTGTACGTGTCGGTCTGTGTTTGTATGTCTCCCAAAACTTTTCAGTAACGCATCGAACCGTAACAAAATTGGTATCATTAGAAAGATCTATATCTTAAACGAAAAATATCTAAAAATTGGCCAAATAGATTAATTCTGTACTGGTCAACAAGGAGGGGTCACTTTTTGCGTCGACATTTTTGCAAGTCCTACGACCAGCAATCTCAACGTACATTTATAAAACGTTATTTCAAGGACTCGTGACGTCATAAGTTGTCATAGCCGCGACAGCTAGCACATTAGTTTTTTTTCCACCTCGTTTTCCTCTTTCGTGTTACAGGTTCGCGCCTTTCTACCAGGGCTGTTTTTTTCTTATTTTTTTGCGGTCGCATGGGTACTCGCTGCTATTTTGATTGAAGAAAAGTTTTTTGAGGGCTGGAGGTTGCTCATTATCCTTTATCACCTCTCTTCACCCGGGCAATGCCGGGTATTTATGCCAGTTATTAATAATATACATAAAATAAATTACAATGGTATAAAGATGTAAGGTTCTGCTGAGGGATGGCTACTCTACGACTTGGCACAAAGGAGTGTGCAAGTATTTTCATTGATCGATTTGTAAAAAGTTGAATATCGAATATAGCAGCAAAGCCTGTGAATATATACCGGAAAAAAAAACAGTCGAAAATAAGTCATACACCATCCACTATGACTATACAATCCCTACAGCTAAGTACATAGAAAATGGAGCCATAAGACCTGACATAGTGATATGGGACGAGAAAAAGAAAGAAGCAACCGTAGTAGAAGATAGTGTTCCTAATAATGGTGGGTTAAACAGATCTGAGAGAGTAAAGATAACAAAATAGCAAAGTCTTATGCACGACATGAAAAGAAACGGGAATCTTAGGAAGATCTCTATCATTCCACTAATTATAGGATCAACTGGACTCATGAAAAAAAATTTAAAAAACTGCCTGACAGATATACCCAGTGAACTAAGTGCAATAACGATTCAAACAATTGCACTTAAAGAGACGCTCAGAATCTTTAAAAAAATATCTCCTGGTTGGAATTCCTGAGATAGCAAATGAATGTTTGACATCCGGTAGAATGCTTCATCCCCAGCTTGGACAGTTTAAAATGCTCTTTCTACAAACTTGTAAAACTTTTTACCTTATCTGATAATAAGATATTATCGGACATTTCATAAGAATAAGAAAGAAGAATTGCTAGACGAGTAGAAACAATGCCGAGATAAGCGGAGAACACATACAGCACGTGAAAGTCCCAAATGGTCACCCATTTAGTACTGACCAGGTTCAACGTTGTTTAATTTCGGTGATCCAGTGGGAACTGGTGTGTCAACGTGATTATGTCGTAACAGCAGTTATACTACTGAGTTTTTATAGACATTTGATGTTTTAAGTAAACTACACATGTAAACAATTTATATTATTATAAGGGTCATTCCAAAAGTAAAACCTCATATTTCTTTACCTGAAAAGGTTAAAGAGCTACGAAGACGGGTGTGGTACCATTAAAACAAACAACCTTTTATGCTCCAGCATATATTTTTTTCTAAGTAGTCATCACCATTATTAATGCACTTTTGGCAAAAATTCAATGATGCATTTCTGCTTCGGGCGCAGGTTGATCGGGGTTGCGTTCTAGGAGCCTCACACCGTCAATATCTGCAACAGAGAGATAAGTCTTTCAGGTCATGAATGCAAACCTTCATTCACAATAACAATAAAGTTGGGAATCCTCGTTAATGTATTCTGGCGGAATAAAAATATAGGAGCTATTATTTTGGGAATCTCTGGAGTATCAATGCTTTGTGTTGTAGATCGATGTAGTACCGGTGTACTTTTCTGAAAGTGTTATATTTGTGTGACTTAAAAGCAAGTAAGAAATATGGAGGAGAAGGAAGAGGCGAAAAAAGGAGGAGGAGGAGGAGGAGGATGGAAAGGGAGAGGGGCTGGGTAAAAGAAAGAAGGGGTTGTTGTTGTCTGAGGGTATCCACAGGATGTGATTATTTTCGTTCAACACCACAAACCAAACGCAGCCATCTAAAATGTCTACGGGTTTTCACTTCCGGTTGAGGTCAAAAACCTCGAATTAGGTCGTCGTGCTGGTGGTGGTTATAAGGGAAGGGGGTCAAGCAGTGCTTGTGACTCTAAGCGGACACAGCGATTTTTTTTTTTCTTAAACAAATCCCAGAACGAGGATGGGGAGTGGGAGTTTGAGGTGTGAGGGAAGACGATTTCCTCTCTCGTTGAAAAGTCGTTGTCGGGCAGACAGACAGACATCTGTGTCCAGTTTACGAGCGAGAAGAAGTTATGGATCCTAATTATAGTGGCGTTCCATAGACAAAGGTCACTCGGTCCAATGAACAGTGAAAAAAAAAATGAATAAATTGATAAAATGGAAGAAATAAAACGAAATGAAATTTGTCAGATTGGATCACGGCGATGGACCAATAGGTACATCTTTTTCGGTTAGTCTGTCTCTATTTACCCCGTTTCCTTTACGGAGGCAGAGTTAGACACAAGGTTCGAATTAATGTATGAGCTACTACTTCCCCACAAAAGGGGCACTTTGGACAGAAAAAGAGGAAAGACAAAAATTACGCATACAAAGATGCGGTGACATTTTATCCAAGCACGAAATTATTGTAAAATACAAAAAAGGCTGGAACAATTGAGGAGGAACTCTACCGACCAGACCTCGACTGAAAGTGTGCCAGAATACTAAAACAAAAAATTAAAAGCCACGTTTAATTTTGGAAAGTTTTCCTATGGGTAGCTAATCTGTAAAAGTCCAGAAAGGAAAAATAGAGTTTTCCGTGGGTAGGTAATTTATATGGCTGCACATGAAAAATATAGTCTTCAGTGGGTAGCGGATTTTTATAAGTCTTGAACTGTAAAAATTTGCAGACGAAAAGCAAAAAATCTTTCTCGTATGGACATTAAAATTATGTGCAGGTATTCTAACAGATCAAGTATTTGTATGTAGCATTTTTTTGGTTAATTGCTGGAAGAACGTGGCTCCATTGACTTAGTTACTTCCTACCGCCAGTGTCTATGAGTAAAACACCCAGCTTTCTTTAATCATACCTTCTAATTTTCTATATATTCATAAAAGTGAAAACGCCTGTTTGTCTGTATACATTTTCCTACAAAAAGAAACTCAATTTTCGGTCTACATACTCGAAATTTGCCATAAGGGGTATTGAGATTTGGAAAAATCTTTTTAATCGTTTTTCGGCCGGAAATTTTGCTGTTAAGGGGTTAAGTTCAACGATTTGACTTTTGAGAACTCTACCAAACTCCTTCGCTAATTTTGGGTCTAAACACTTGACATTTTAGATAGAGATTACTTGGCCAGGGATCTAATTTTATAATTCTATTTGAGTCCAAAACAATAAATGCTAAGGGGCCAAAATTGGGGTCAAAGTTAAAAAGAAATTGACGTCTGCTGTCTCTACCAACTTTTCTCTATGGTAGTTAAGGAAGAATATTATATAGAAAGGCATTACCGTACATATTCACACTTTTTAATATATACATAGGCACGTAAAAGTATAAAGAGTACATAGAGCCCGAGCAAAGCCGGGCTGAACTGCTAAAATAAAAAATACAAAAACAGAGGCTTATTGACACCCAAATTCCAGAGAAAACCAATGGGCGTTGCTATCGAGAAATCAATGACAAATAGCCGTTGCGATAACGTAGCACTCTGTCCATATTTATTGAAACAGGCGGAGAATGTATGAAATCTTGTAACATATTCGTTACACGTCAGCACTGGGGACTATAATCAATGGCAATCTGAAGGCTCTGTTTTCATTAGCTGCAGCACTAAGATGTAAGGGAGGACACCACAGTATTCCCAGGATTTGTGTAACCTAGTCGTTAAATGTCAACACTTGAGATCCACAAGTTGTCTGCAGACAGCCGCAAGGAAACAAAGATCACGAAAGAATTCAATTCATCTTTTTTTTTTCCAGTTAGAACGACATACGTTTATTTACAGGTACTTCCAGAGAAACGCCTTGTGTCTAATTCAAAAATCTCGCACTCAAATATGTTATGAATACTCTGCCCTGTCGAACATGTGATACTCTGTATTTGTCCGGCCATGTTAAGGACACGTCTTTCCCTGTCGTTATTTGGCCACGTGTGTAACACCTCTATTTCTGTCCTTCTCGGGCCACGTTTTTCTTTTTTTTTATAATCTTTTTTCTTATATATATATATATATATATATATATATATATATATATATATATTATTATTATTTCATTTAAACCCCATACAAGCACAATGACACTTTGATGTAGGTGGCTGCTATAAGTGTCATAATTTGCAGAAATACTATGAAGCAGCAAGATATCTGTTCACATTACACTTGAACTTCTGCATGTCAGTAGAGTTGGAAAAGCAGGAATCCGAAAGAGAGTTCCAAAGTCTAGCAATTCTGGGGAAGAAACTATTAAAGTAGAAGGCCTTCGTGCATCTAGGGATCTCTACTGTGTAGAAATGGGATTTTGTTGCTTGTAGGGGTTGTCGGAGTATTTACGTCGAAGAGGGTATAAGGACTTGTAGTTTTGGGAGCATCCACCATTTTAATACTTGTAAAACATGCAGGGGGGATGCAACATTTCGTCGATGGAACAGAGAGTGAAGCTTAAATAACAGTTCAGGGCTTATCAGGTTTGTGACTCTCTTTTGAACCGTGGCCAGGAGTGAGAGACTAATAGCACATGCACTAGCCCAAATGTGACAACAGTACTCTGCACATGGGTAAATGGTGGCCTTGTAGAGGTACAGGATACTTTCAGGCTAAGAAACTTTCTAGCACAGTAGAGAGAGAGAGAGCTCACCTTCCTCGCAGCGGGCCTGGCAATGCGCTCAATGTATCTGTTCCCTGTGAAATTAAACCGTGAAGTTAGAAACGGGGTTGATATATATATATATATATATATATATATATATATATATATATATATATATATATAGATATATATATAGATATTTACTGATTGATATAATAAAGTGATTGATTTTGCGCTATGAAGCAGATACTGTAAGGAATTGTATAAGTCAACTGAATTAAAGAACTAAATTATAAGATGGTAGACATCACGAATTTTGGAAAATAACTTTTTGTCATTCATACTCTATATTGCTCTATAATTATATAGCGCTTTATAAATGACTAGCAGGGCTACCCGTCGTTGCTCGGGACCGTATAAACAATGAAAAAACAAAAGCAGATATTGAACATATGTTTTATTCTTAGGGGAGAGGAATCTTTCATCTCTATGTATTATTTGTTTTATCTACCCTAGGACTCGTATTGTTCATGTTTTATCCCTAGCATAGGTAATTTACAGCATGTATATGAAATTGTTTTACCTTAGGGAGAAGAGAACAGGTAATATACAACATAATGTGTCTATATTACATCCCTGGCAACGCCTAGAAACCAGCTAGAACATGTATTTCAGTCAATCTATATAACATCCTGGGCTATGCCGGGAAACCAGCTAATCTCTATTTAGTGACTTGACCACCAAAATACCTCCCTAAGTGTGTCCTTTCTTTTGAACTTATTAGATATAGGTATCTAGAAATGTGCATGAAATTTTGTTGAATGCATTGTTCACTATGATTTTCTTATTGTTCTACACAATATCAACTGTAGCAAAATAAAACAGTAAACTTAGTGTAGTGTTAGAATAAAGAGCAAAGGAAAAAATTAGAATCATAATCTGTAATTGCAAATCTAAATTTGCTAGCGTGTACCAGTATTTGCCAGGTTGTGGAAATTTGAAATTTATAACATAAAACAAAATAGGTTGGAATCGCTGAATAACTAATCCTCCCGTTAAAGCGGTTCCATCCTCTTTCCCGAATTTGAATACTGTGCACTTTTCATCTCCAATCCTCGAGTGGCCTATGGGCCTTGATAAGTGGTAATATATATTTTATACAATATATATATATATATATATATATATATATATATATATATATATATATATAACAAAATAGGTTGGAGTCGCTGAATAACTCATCCTCCCGTTAAAGCGGTTCCATCCTCTTTCCCGAATTTGACTACTGTGCACTTTTCAACTCTCATCCTCGAGTGGCCTATGGGCCTTGATAAGTGGTAATATATATTTTATACAATATATATATATATATATATATATATATATATATATATATATATAACAAAATAGGTTGGAGTCGCTGAATAACTCATCCTCATTTATAAAGCGCTATATAATTATAGAGCAATATAGAGTATGAAGGATTGATATATATTATAAGTATATATATTTCTACAGAAATATATATATATATGAAAGGAGTTTGAGATAAATATTATGTACGGCATAATCACGTTGACACATCGGTTTTTGTCAGATCACCGAAGTTAAGCAACGTTAAGCCTGCCTAGTACCAGATGGGTGAACATTTGGAAATCCTAGGCACTGTATGTGCTTTCTTCTCATCTCGGCATTGTTTCCAGTCGTCCTATACCTTCTCTTGCCACTGGTATCCAATAATGTCAACTCAGGAGATATGTGGTTGGAGATTGCGCAACTCTTGCCACAAAAATTTTACGGGCAGGAACCCTCACAATGGATATCCATAGTCTGTCAAGACTGAAGGAAGCCAATATATATATATATAATTATATATATATATATATATATATATATATATATATATATATATAGTTTGTTGTTGATTTTTTAAACGATATTAAGGCTAACGTCTCCACCTCGGAGATCCGGTGTTTTTCTTAGAAAGTCGCTAATTTGTTTATTTGGACGTATTTTTTTATTCATTTATTTATTATTTTTAAAAACAGTAATCTACGGACGCGCGTGTTTCGGAGCCCTACTCCTCTTCAGCGTAGCTTGACTGTTGTTGGGATTCGAACCCCGGACCGTATGTGTGTATATATACATATGTATATATATCCTTCCATATATCTCTCTATATATATGTATCTGTGTATATATATATATATATATATATATATATATATATATATATATATATATATATATATAAATATATATATATATATATATATATATATATATATATATATATATATATATATATATATATACACACAGCAATACAACTTACAAAGTATTAACTGATACACTGGCAATATGAATCCAGCTACGGTAACAAAATAAGTATATTATATTTTCTACTTTATGCAGGTTCATCTATAAATGTATAAACGTATCTATTATTATTTTTTATTATTATTATTATTGTTATTCTTATTATTCGTATTATATGAAATTTATAAATATTTATATATATCTATATATGTGTGTGTGTGCGCGCACGCGCGTACGTGTGTGTGTGTGTGTGTCTGTGTGTGTGTGTGTACGACAAAGTCAAACATTCAGAAATGTCAGCGATGGATAACGGAGAAAATAATATAGACGACGAGAAGACCAATATGCCAAATCTTTACCCATCGGAAACAAGAAGCAAGGGAATTCTCATTTGTAATTCAAAACTTTACGATATTTATCCCCGTCCTTTCACCAAATATAACCCCGTAAAGATTTTCACCATATATGACCCCGTAAAGATTTTCACCATATATGACCCCGTAAAGATTTCCTTTAATTTAGGGCCCACCTCGTGACCTCGTGAGAATATTGGTCTATTCAACTGGCGCGTCCATCTTTGCAAAAGAACTAAATTGGTCGACCCCATACGAGATGTTCATGCGTATAAACACATTGCACAGCCAAAAACCTACTCAAATAGAAACAAGAGTACCGTAAATTCCTGTAATCTATTCTCGCATCTTAATTAGAGACACTATCTGTCTGTCGTTCTGTCACGATTAAATTCGTAACAGGTCCAAGCTGAGATTTATAATTGTAAAACATTCACACCAAGAACTCGTCTCCCACCACTTATGCAAAAAAACCCTTTTCTTTCGTCATCTGTGTACCTAAACTAAACGGAACCTCTAGGAACAACATTTTCTATGTAAAACGTTGCCACGGGATTATTTCTCTTCAGACTACAATATAATGGTCTTCAAGTCTAATGTCAACAAACACTCGTCGAACTCTCTTCTTAATTAATCAAATTTTGTCATTTTCGTTCATCGTTTTGAATCCTTTCATAATATTGTTCATCAACAGACAAGCCTATCTTCGAGCGGTTTTTCACCTTGGTATTGGTTGTTTTGTTTTATGGCATATCAACCCTTTTCAAGTTATTTTATAGCGAATTTAATAATTTTCTAAAAAAAAAAAAGATTCACTGTCAAAGTCAATACTGAAAATAGATACATGACATTCCATAAAGTTGTCACCCTAAAGCAAAACAATACTACAGCTTTATTTTAAAACCTTTATTGAAAAAAATCAATTCAGTAAATTTGATTATGTAGTAAAGCTGACATTCAATGTAGCCGTCATCAGCTATAATCACCGCGTTGATATGGGTCCGGAACTGGGAGCGTACCTTTTCTACAAACAATTGCGGGAGCTCAGAGAATATTCGGCAGATGGCGGCGATCAGGTGGTTTTGGTGTTGTGGGAGGTCATGTTGGTGATACTCTCAGCGTATGAGTAAAGGAAGTAGTTCAGCGGGTTCAGGTCGGGGATGGAAGGAGGGCAGTGGGAGAAGAGTTCAAAGTCGTAACACTCCTTCTGAAGCCAATCCTGGGTCTCTGTGAACTTGTGGGCCGGCGCCGAGTCATGCTGCATATCCTAGCGGTCACTTGATTGCACCAGATGATCACCACACTCTTAAGCACATCCATATACACTTTAATGTTGACTTTCAAGCCGACTTCTAAGATATGAGGTGTCATGATGCGACCCTCACTTTAAACCACACAAAAATCATAACCGTGAACGGAAACTTTGTATTTATCCCCTTGGACACGTCCCCGTTATTCACGACAACTCAACGATGCGTTTTGAGGATGCTGCTGGAAACGATCTTGTTGTCATAAATTGGATAGGTAGAGAGCATGAGTTGTACAGCGGCGCATCTCTCATCAAACTCGTTGAATATTGTGCTAATTTGAGACCTGATAGAAGCCTCCTATCGCTATTCAGATTTGTACATCACTGGCCAACTAGTAGATGGTCTAGACCCTCCCCCCCCAAAGAAAACCGGCTTTCATAAAACGGAAATGCCGTCTCTCCTGGGGCGAAAACTTTATCGTTTCACTCTGTCTCTGTCTCTCTCTCTAGTATATATAATATAGTATCAAGAAGACCCGACGTTGCCCGGGATTGGATGAGGATCAGTGAATATTCCACACTTCTAATTGTCATCAAATCTGTGAAATCGCATATTTTTTAATCAAACGTATTAGTTGTCTGTTCTCGTCGGGGACCCACCGCGGTGAACTTGGAGGAAGCGGACATATCTTTTCGCCGTGACTAATCCTCAATCATTGCACTAGAGATAACCAAGTGTTCATTTTATACAATTATTTTATATAATGGCTTAGAATTAAAATTTGATAGGCAAAAGTCAACTATCCTAATTCAATAGTTATCTAAACAGTAACATTCATTTAGAACCCCCCCATGCCTAATCAAAGAACCTTCGATTCATTTTATACACCGAACCGTTTAGCTTGTGCGGTGATATAACTTCTTATATGCACTTATGACGTAAGGCTGTATAAGACTATTAACTTATATTGAAATAATACTGTTTCTTCTTTAATCAAATGTTTTCGATTATTGATGTTTGATACTCATTGGAAGCGTTCCGATATAAAACTTATCTAAGCACACTCCCAGATACATAAATTTTATTTGTGTGACATTTTAAAAAATCGGCACATCCGTTCTGGAGTCTATAAGGCACGAACTTGAACGCACGCACGGACACAAAGCACAGAGAATAAAGACTTTTATATATAAGTACAGAATATAATTATAATATAATATAAATATAAGATATAACATTATAATAATATAATATATTACTATGATAATATAAATATAAAATATAACATTATAATAATATAATATATTACTATGATAATATAAATATAAAATATAACATTATAATAATATAATATATTACTATGATAATATAAATATAAAATATAACATTATAATAATATAATATATTACTATGATAATATAATATAAATATAAAATATAACATTATAATAATATAATATATTACTATTAAAATATAAATATAAAATATAACATTATAATAATATAATATATTACTATGATAATATAATAATTATAAAATATAACATTATAATAATATGATATATTACTATGATGATATAATATAAATATAAAATATAACATTATAATAATATAATATATTACTATGATAATATAATAATTATAAAATATAACATTATAATAATATAATATATTTCTATGATAATATAATATAAATATAAAATATAACATTATAATAATATAATATATTACTATGGTAATATAAATATAAAATATAACATTATAATAATATAATATATTACTATGATAATATAAATATAAAATATAACATTATAATAATATAATATATTACTATGATAATATAATATAAATATAAAATATAACATTATAATAATATAATATATTACTATGATGATATAATATAAATATAAAATATAACATCATAATAATATGATATATTACTATGATAATATAATATAAATATAAAATACAACATTATAATAATATAGTACTATGATAATATAATATAAATATAAAATATAACATTGTAATAATATAATATATTACTATGATAATATTATACTTTTATACAATTAATCGACATCAGAATCGGGAACTGAAAAATCGGAACATTTTGTCGGTATCTGAATTAGTATCGGAATCGGGAAATTTTGTGCATATTTCCCAATGGCAGAAATATTCCTTTAATTATTTGTTTTATTTGATTTTATTTAAAACAAAATCTTCCACCGCTGTTAGTAGTAATAAAATAAGTTTACTTTAACTACAACAGAACACCAACCAATAACATTTGTTTTCTAAGGGGCTTTCGGTTTCGATGAACTATTACGTAATTGCGCGCGTGTGCGCATGAACGTACATTTCAGTAAAAATCGCTTCTGCGCAGCGTTAACAATGGCGGTAAAAACGCGCAAAATAGTGCCAGAGTCAAGCGGTAAATTTGCGACTGTTTTAAATATCAGGTTCGTTTTAAGCGACCGCGAAAACCCTTAAAACACATTTTATTTTTGGTGAATATTTACTGACTTTGAACAACCAGTAAAATAAAAATTCATAGACTTCCCATTACAAGTATGTTTTTACGTTTGAAAAAAATATATGCACATTTAACGTGTGTGTTTGCGATAATCCGGAAAAATAACATTTGTACAATTAAATAGTTCAAGATTTATGGGAGAATCAGAATTGGTAATTGTGTATCCTAGTCGTTACATGTCAACACTTGGGACCCACACGTTGTATACAGACAGTCGCACGGAAACAAAAACAAAGAAAGAGTTCAACTAACTTTTGTTATTTGAAACAACAGAGATCTATTTAGAGGGACTTCCAGAATTATGCCGTGTCCTTTGTTTAAATGTTTTCTCGTACTCTAATTTGCTCAACAAGACTCTTCCGTGTCGATCACGTGATATTCTGTCTTGGTCCGAAGTTTGGACAAAACTCTCCCTGTCACTTTCCGGCAACGTGTGTAACACATCCATTTCTCCTCTTTTTATTTTTATACTCTTTTTCTTTCCTTCTTCCTCGCTGTGACGTCACGTCGCAGACGGCTTAGTCATTCGCATACGTTGGCTGTCATATAGTTACTGTTGTTGCTGTTTTACACGCTCTAGCGTTCAGTTACAATTGCATCGGAATCGTTCTGTTACAATTAGATCGAAATCTGTTATAGAATAATCTATAAAAGACGCCTCGGAACGTGAGAACATCGGTATCGTTTTAAACGTCCATCTTTCGGACGACAAATATCGAATAATTTGCCAAAAACATTAATTCATTCACCCTCAACTGGGTAGATTTCTACAAGGAGGGTTTGTTTTTTTGCTGACATTTTTGGACGTCATCGTCTTTTGTCGATTGACTAGACTTAATTTCAACGCTCGCGATTCCGGTTTCGCTATAGACGCATCAGCTAAGACGTTACGTCTTTTACACCTTCTTTTTTATCCTTCACCTTACGGGTTCGAGCCTGCCTGCCTACTACAACTATTTTTAAACACCTCTTTCGACCCGGACTGACTACTATTGTTTTGAAATCCCCTACTACCACTTTTTTTTCGGGGTTCCTTACTACACCACCTCTCCACACCCGGGCAACGCCGGATACCACCGCTAGTATAATATACTACGAATAGCTAAGCTAATCATAGTAATGAAGTCAATAATAATAATAATAATAATAATAATAATAATAATAATAATAATAATAATACACATGAACAATATCTTTTTCGAATTTAACTGAAATGCAAATTCCAGTAAATTATTAAATTCCATCTCCTCTAAAAGTTTAAATCGGGGGAAAAAATTAAAGTTATACCGAGAATTGCAGACATTTCCATAAATATTCATAATCATAGCACAAACCGCAAGAAAATTTTCTCAAGCGTCAGTTGATATTCTAATCTTTCCGAGATCTCTCGGCGTTTTGGACAGATCCCAAACACTTTCGTTCATATCTCTTCAATCCCAACAATAAATGAATTACAGAATCACTTCCCTCACAAATGACCCCTATCTCCCCCTCCCCCAACACGAAATACCGAATCTGGCCGAGTGGGATGAAAATCTATGACCATTTCCAAGCACCTTTGAATCGGTTTAGTCATGTCTACCATCCCGGTTACAAAGGCCGCCCGTTTCCTTAGCAAGAAACTCACAATCTTCGGGTATATGTAGAATCAGTGTGCACTCGCTTGGACGCATGGTTTATTGTTTTTGATTTCAGACATTTTATAGACCGACTGGAATAAAGAAGACAGTGGAATGGCGATACAAGCTATTCAGAATCCTCGCTTTTATGAGGAAATGAGGAAAGCGTTTTCGAACGGACGTTGAAGAAGGACGAAACATAAATTTGCGGCCGTAATTTGTTTACTGTTAGTTCTTATCTTTGCTTGAAGATTTGAAGTGAGTCTTCCGTGCCAATGGTTGGGTTTTGAAATAGGAGGAACACACAGAGGGATAGAAAAGAGCAGCGATCGATGCAAGGTGAAAATAATAGTGATGATGACGAGAAAGAGAGAGAGAGAGAGAAAGAGAGAGAGAGAGAGAGAGAGAGAGAGAGAGAGAGTGGAAAGGGGGGGAGAAAATGAGAAATTTATTGATAGTTAATTGTAGGGGGCACTCGTATCTGATGACGAGAGAGGTACGCCAACCGTCAACGAACAAGAAGAAAAAAAAAATGGATGCAAAATAGTTGAGAGATGTGATCCAAAAAATGAAGGGAAGAAACGTGGATTCAGTCATATAAAACAGAATCACGGAAGTAACGTTAAGTTTAATTCCTGATTCGAAAAAAAATAAAACGTATTTCTTATAAAATAAGGAAAAGAAAAAAAAGTCTTGCCCAGATGAAAGTATTTCTATACCGAAAATTTCAGCATATTACGATACATTATTTTACACACACACACACACACACACACACACACACACACACACACACACAGACGCCGCATATCATTTGTAAACAGTTACAATACCACAAGTATATTTATATGACATTCATGATGTTTTCTTGGTCTTACACACGTTTCCCAAATCCATAAGAAAATTAAATCTTTTTTTAAAAGGATTTTATTCAACCTTTGGCTCTTTTGAAGAAAAAAAATGTTAGTCATTTTGTTATTGATTTATTTGCGTTACAGATGAGTTGTTAAATCAATATCATTTAACGAAACATGTGTAAGGCAACTAATAAAATATCATGAATGCTATACAACTAATAAAATAACATGAATGCTATATAAATATACTTTCTCTGCAAGTGCAATTCATTTATATTGAGTTTAACTAAATCTGGCAATTTCAAAAAATACTTTACTTACATTAAAAGTATACAGCTTTTCCAATCAAAACGTGTATATATATATATATATATATATATATATATATATATATATATATATATATATATATATATATATATATATATATATACTTATTACATTTTCACCACAAACAAGGCACATTGTCACTGTGGTGTAGGGGGCTACTATCAGGGGCAGCAGCTACTGGGGCACTATGATGGGATTTGGGCAGCAATATGTCGCTCGGCTCACGTTACACTTGAACTTCTGCATGTCAGTACAGTTGCGGAAGCAGGGACCTGAAATGGAATTCCAGAGTCTAGCGGTTCTGGGGAAGAAACTACTGGAGTAGAAAGATCTTCTACATCTAGGGATCTCTACTGTGTGAGGGTGGGATTTAGCTGCCTGTCGGGTTTGTCGAGGGTGTCTACGTCGTGGGGGCACAAGTGCCTGCAGTTCGTCAGAGCATTCACCATTAAAATACTTGTAGAACAGGAAGAGGGATGCAACGTTTCGTCGATGGGAGAGAGGCTGAAGCTTAGATGTCAGTTCAGGGCCTATCAGATTGGCGGCTCTCTTTTGAACCTTGTCTAGGAGCGAGAGACTAGCAGCAGATGCGCCAGCCCAAATGTGACAGCAATACTCCATACATGGGTGAATGGTGGCCTTATAGAGATACGGGATACTTTCAGGTGTCAGTAGTTTTCTAGCACGGTAGAGAGAGCCTACCTTCTTCGCAGCGGCCCTGGCACTGTTTTCAATATAACTGTTCCAACTCATGTTATGTTTCCTGTGAACGTTAGGTCAAGCAGTTTGAAAAATGTACCCTCAGACAGGGAGTCACTGGCCATTACTATTGGTGGCAGGGAAGGTTTCTTGTAATTATTAAAGGAAACCAGTTTAGTCTATATATAAATATATATATATATATATATATATATATATATATATATATATATATATATATATATATATATAAATGAGAGAGGTCACCAACAATGTGTGTGTATTTTTAACATTATTTTATTATTCCGGGTTTTGATTTTTCATTAAAAAATATATATTTAGATCATTGTATGATAAAACAATTATTACAATGATCTGAACATATTTTTTAAATGAAAAATCAAAACACGGAATAATAAAATAAAGTTAAAAAATACGTACCCATTGTTTGTTACCTCTCTCATTTAAATATACATCCTTTTCTCGTTGGAACTTCTGAAACCATTATATATATATATATATATATATATATATATATATATATATATATATATATATATATATATATATATATATTTAAATAAGGGAGTAGTCACCAACAATGTGTATTTTTTAACATTATTTTATTATTCCGTGTCTTGGTTTTTCATTGAGCATTATGTTTGGATCATTGTAATAATGTTTTTAAGTCATTGAAATCGTTTACGTACGTTTCAGACAGTCTGATGCTTCCTCGTCAGAAATTATATTTGTATATATATATGACTACTTCATTTAAGCACATAAATTAATATACGAAAGTATAAATTTATACGTAAACTTTCAGTATTTACTTCAACAATACTCAATACGTAGGTAGAGCTAGGTAGTAAGTTATAAGATATATATGGCAATTAAGCTACACAGAATATTCCGCGTTTAATCCATGCTAGGATTAATCATGCATATATATATATATATATATATATATATATATATATATATATATATATATATATATATATATATATATACAAATATGTGTGTGTTTATTTATTTTAAAGTTATATTGTCACTTGGTTTCAGTTTGTATTAAAGATCTTATCCTAGGTAGTAAAATGTGACATTGTGATTGGATACGACAATCCCATAAACAGTTTCTACTATGATGACTGCGTAAGCATTAAACACTAATGTCTGTGGGTATAAACATTATTGCTAATATTTACGTAATATATTATATATATATTAGTGGTCTGTGATGGTCACAGGGAATACAACCGAAGCTGCAAAACCAAAAAATGCATGGGAGACAATCGAAGCGGCAAAACGGACAGATGCAGAGGGACAAATGAAGCAGCAAAATGAAACTGCCTGCCAGGACACTATATATACGAACGTAGGTAAATTTGGACATATTTTATTGGTTTGAAAATATAGGTTCTTTTTTACCAATTGTCATAAATTTTAAACCATAGAATATTATAATCTTCAAAAGCCTGCAACTTTTCATGTAGTTTCGTCCTATTAAACGAAAGATAAGAGCATTTCAATATTCAATTTGTCTATGAGTACAGATATATCCATATATAGGTATATCACTATTTTGACAATTTAATAAGTTCCAAATCTCAGCGACTATTGATCAAAATGTAACAAATGAAGGCTCGGTGGGGAGCTAATTGCGGTATGTGAGATTTGCCCTAAAACTCGTGTATTATTGTTTCAAAATGTGGGGGACCACTTTTCAATATTAATTTAACGTAAAATGAGCACCCACTTTATGGCCACCTTTATTTATATTTGAGACACATGGAAATAGTTCCCTACAGAAATTTACAACAAAATGGACCTAAAAGAAGAAAACTCTAAAACATTACGCTATAGAACAATGTATATCTGGTATTTTAGAAAATATGATGCAAGGGAGAAAACTCTTAGCTTAGGTTGATTAACTAACATTAAAACAATCAATAAAAATTACTTTACGTAAACCGAAAGGCGGTCAAACCTTTCTTTACTGATGTTTGTGTCTTTGGTCATCTTTGGACGGATTTCACTTGCTACGGTCAACTCATCTGATTGCCGATTTGACCACGGAGTAAATAGTAGATTTTGTTTTATCCTTTGTCAATTATTCACGCATCAGCTCTATTTTGTTGCGAGGAAACAGTTGTAACCAACGCTATAGATTGTCGTTATAGATAGTTCTCTAAAGGTAAATCTATATATCTATAAAAGTGAACGTGTCTGTCTGTCTGTCTGTCTGTGTGTATGTCTGTCTGTGTACATTTCCCTACGCAATAACTCTGTCAATTTTTAGTCTATAGACTCGAAATTTGAAATACCGGGTACTGAGATTTGGGAAAATCGATGTGACGGGTGTCAGCCAGAAATTTGGCTGTTAAGGGGTCAAATTTCAACGATTTGACCTTTAAGAACTCTACCAAACTCCTCCGACAATTTTGGGTCTAGACACTTGAAATTTTAGATACAGGTTCCTTGAACCTGGATCTAACTTAATAAAGTAATTTGAGCCCGAAACTATAAATTTTAAGGGGTCATAATAGGGGTCAAACTTTAAAAAAATTAACCATTTTTTTTGTTTTTTTTGCTTTTTTGCACAGCATACACCTCCAAATACCCGAGCAACGCCGGGCACCCCTGCTAGTAAAAAATAAAATAAAAATGATTAAAAACAAAAACACATGGCAGCAGAGAGACATCCGGGGGTCATGAACTGGATGTGGCCCACCCTCTAGAGTGTAACGAGTAAAGGGCCAAAAACACTTGATTGAAGAGATTATCTCCCCTGAGGACTCTCTCTCTCTCTCTCTCTCTCTCTCTCTCTCTCTCTCTCTCTCTGCTGTTTAGCTTTCCATCCGCGTTTCCTTCCACTGTCGACCCGTTTTTAGTTTTGATCGACTGTTAGCAAACACGCACCTCTCTTTGACAATCGGACTAAGATCAAAGTGTAGTATCTGTTTTCCAGACGCTAAACTTTAACTTCTTGTTCTCTGTCAGTGGAGGAGAAACCCATTCACGACTCAGACGATTTTAATTTTTGTACTTTTTCTCCACGTAAAAAAAAAAAAAAAATAAAACGACCCTGGTGTCTAACTCTGTCCCGTGGGGAGGCACTGTAAATAGGATCTCTTCTACTATCTCACGCACCTTTCGATAAAGTAAAAGGAATAGATGTTTTATATTTATTGGGGCAGTTAAATCTTTGTCTGGACACTGTCAGTCAAAGTACACATACAACCTATTAAGTATCGTTTTCGAGGGGGTAGATTTGTTTTGATTGCTTTGTTTTAGAGCATATCAATCACTAATACAGCACAATCACATTGACACACCTGTTCTCGTTGGATTACGTTGGGTTAAGCAACGTTGAACCTAGTCAGTAGTAAATGAGTGACCATTTGGGACTTTCAGGTGCTGTATGTGCTCTCCGCTTATCTCGGCATTGTTTCCAACGTCTTGCACTTCTCCTTGCCACTGGACTAAAGCAGTGCCGACTTAGGAGAGGTGTGGTTGAGGTTGCGCAACCCTTACCTCATAATTACACGCGCAGCTGCTCCATACAGAGGGTATCCCTTGTCTTTCGAAACTGAACGGAGGCATTGATATCAATAACTTTCGAGTTACTTATTGCTGAATTTAGTAAGTGGAAAAATCGTTTGTTTCAAGTTTGTTATGTCTTCGAAGTAGGTGGGGGCTCGTCAACTTAGGATAAGATAGGTCTGATTTAAAACCTCCAACACCTTGTGAAATTACTCCATCAACGGAAAGGCTAAGGGAGTAAATCCATACAGAAAATCAGGAAATGGAAGCACAGTTCGAGCTAAGCTGTATCGACTCTTTCTCTGTGATCCTTTAGCTTAGCGGAGAAGGGGGACTGCTACACGGGCAACAGCTACCCCCTCATATTACCTTACCCAGGCTATGTAGCTACACTTCCCCAAATCTACACCATCGTCTCTCGAGACAGACAGGTGCTGCCGGCGACGACGACTATATTGAAATATTTATTCATGGAGTTTGGTTTGATGGTTTTATTTTTACGGCACATCAGCTCTTTTCTGATAATTAATTGCCGGATTCAGTAAGTTTGGAAAAAGTTTTCATGCTTTAAGTTATGGAATATTCAAATATTTATTCATGGAGTTTGGTTTGGTTGTTTTGTTTTATTGTATATCAACCCTTTTCAGGTTATTTCATGCCGAATCTAGTCATTTTTCGATCGTTTATATAATATATATAGGTAAAATTCGAACATTCTATTAATATTATTGGATTTTTTTCCCATTTTCCTTATACATATTTGTGAATTATTCCATGGATTTCGGCCTTTTGGATTATTTTGGACCATCTTCCAATTACGCGATTTCCTTGGATTTTACTTGTGCAAATGGAAATTCAATTAACTTTCTTGGATTTATATTTTTGGATTTTACCGTCATTGGATACATTACCTTTCACCAGACTATCCATTCACGTGAAATCACCCTTTTCTTTACCATATTCCCTTTGCTTTACTTTTTGTTATCAAGTAAGATTTTTGATTTACTTGCAGTTTCATCAAATACTTTTGTATGCAAAATACGATCCCACATTTTGCTAATTACTACCCTCTGATGAGAAGGGAAGTATTTCTTCGAAACTCCGCGGATAAGGACTATTCACGTATTAAGTGTTTCCTTTTCAGATTAAATATGTTTTAAACTCTTTTTCAAAGTGTTTTTTTAACATGTTTTATTAACTGCTTGCTCTTATATATAAATAAATATATATATATATATATATATATATATATATATATATATATATGTTCAAATTTTACCTATTATATTGTTCTGCATTTTTTCCGGACGAGCCACGGAGGAAATATCTATCATATGCATGCAAATAATAGTCGTTCCCCGTCACCGAAACAGATCTGTATTTGGGAAACAAATGATTGATAAACTAAATAAAATTCTGAATCTAACAAAATTATTATCTTTACATTTATTTTACACTAAACAAAGCGCAGTGTATCTTGGACGTAAGAGGGCTATTATCTGGGAAATTAATCTGTAGGGATAAGATGTAGAGAGTTGAGCAGCGAGATGTCTGTTCACATTACACTTGATGTTCTGCATCTCAGTACAGTCAGGGAAGCAGGCACCCGAGAGAGAATTCCAAATCACCCAGTCTGAGAAAATAAATTATTACAGTAGAAAACATTCCGGTATCAGCGAATTCTACATGTATAGAGGTGAGATTTTGCTGCTTGTCTGATTACTCGGGTGTATTTAGGTCAAGGGGTACAAATGATTTTAGTTCGTCGGAGCACATTCCATTAAATACTTATAAAACATGCACAGGGACATAAGATTTCAGCGATAAGAAAGAGATTGGAGTTTGCTTGATAGTGCGGGACTAATTAGGTTAGTGACTTTGTTTCTTTGGACCTGTCTAGGAGTGAGATACTAGTGGCAGATGACCCAGCCCATATGTGGCAACAATACTCCATGCATTGGGCGAATTGTGGCTTTGTAGAGATATAGAATACGCTCAGATGTGAGCTATTTTCTAGCACAGTAAATGGAAGCTATTTTCCTAGCAGCAACCTGGCAATGTACTCGGTGTTTTTGTTCCGATTTACATTTCTTGTGTAAAGCTGAGAAATTTGAAAGAAAAACTTTCAAGTAGCGTAATGTTAGTCATGGCAAATCGTGGTTTACAAGATTTGTTGTAATTCATAAAAGAAAGGAGCTTACTCTTAATAGCATTGAATGTTACCATTTTTATTTTCTTTATTTTGATGCTATATCAAAATAAATATAGAGCTACTGATTTAAAAACGATTTGTATACACGCAAAAAGAGATAGCTAATTATTGTATCTTCACACGATATTTCAGATGCCAGATTTAAATTTTGCTAAACACAAAACATCGATACTCCGATAAAATTTCTTTTTTGTGTATTGATATTCATATTAAAAAGTCTTTCTTTTTTAATTATGTGAAAAGAAAATAGAACTTTGTTATATATGGGTCGTAGAACTGCATTTATCTGGAAGAGATCTAGCTAATCCGCATATTCTTTTAAACATTCATTTTAATTAATTCTCTATTAATTTTTTCGGGTTTCTTATAGGTTTTTCATTTTTATTTAACTATTGCGTGTAATTATATCCATACATGATTTATACTTGTGTAATATTTGTGTAAAAAGTTTATAGTAAACACAGACCTATATATACATACATATATATATATATATATGTACATACACACACACACATATATATATATATATATATATATATATATATATATATATACTTATTTATTTATTATTTTCAAAACAGTAATCTACGTACACGCGTGTTTCAAGATCATTACCTCTAATCAGCGTAGTTTAACTGTTTCTACGGATCGACCCTCAGACCATGTTTACCACAGTCCGGTGCCTTAACCGTTAGGCCATAATCCCTAGATTAATAATACTGTTTATTTTTATCGCTTATAAATTTAGATTTTGTTATTGTTGTTATTTTTCAAGCGATACATACGGTTAATATTGGCTCCGCCTCGGAGCTAATTTTTTATTTACTTAGAAAGTCGCCCTTTTTAATTTGGACGTATATAACATTTATATATATATATATATATATATATATATATATATATATATATATATATGTACGTATTTTTTTTTAATTTTCCAACCAACCTCCTCTGTCAGTTTTCGGTCTACACACATAAAACTTAATATATAGGATAATCGAACCCATGCGAAACTTTATTCGGATAAAATCGGTGCAAAATTGTGAAAATAAAAAAAAAATGGAATTTACCAGGTGAAAGTCGAACGACGGGATTACGGATATGCACGCGTAACGTAATAGCTATTTGTTCATGCTTAACCTAAAAGTTTTGGTTTCAATTTGGTTCAAGTGGTGACGCAAGAGTCATTTTTTTCTTGCTTTTTAAATCATTACTATATATTGGGTTCAATATAATATAATATAATAATATATACGAGATCTGCATTAATCAAAATATCATATTTAAGCGTAATTTACGACCAGGCAATGCCGGGCAATGCCGTAGATCTGTTGATATATGAGAAAAGTGTACAAAGAACTGTTTAATGATTACAGTTATGCAGAAAAATCTCTAAAACTCTGTTTTACATCTCTGCGAAAAGATGGTGGGGTTGATAATTTATATGCATCTCGTTAAAAATCGCGCAACTATTTTCAAGAAAACAAAAACTTTTTCCGCCCTTAATAAACAAGTGCGAAGTTAACAACAAGTGCTCAATTCAGCGCCGTCGGAAAAGATGCGAGAATTGCATTTTTTCCTTTTTATAATTTCGCTCAGCGATCTATAATCAACGGCCAACCATTATGCAGAACGGTAGATAAAAATGTCGCTTGGATAAAATCTGTTGCTGGCGGCATCGAAGGATGGAGAACACCGGGATGTTTATCGTGTTTTGTCGATTGTGTTGTTTGTGTCGTGCGCTGTCGTACGGGTTGGTGGGTCGCGAACGCTTGGAATCAGAGTGAGCATCGTCATCGATGTCGGACAAGGGTGGAGGGCTTAATCTGTCAGTTTAACTTTGTTTCATTATGCCGAGCAGAAAGATAGCAGGACACAATGACGGAAAGGGGAAAATGTCTTCACCGATCACAGTCGATTTTTCGCGCTGGATTTTGATTTTCACGAAGTTTTCTTTTCTTTCGGGCTAAGTGGTAGCTGAGTTTTCAAAATGATGTTTGGGGGATTAGGTTGGGTAGTTAGAAGAATGTACTAGGTGTGGTGTGTCAAGTATATATATATATATATATAGCGAGAGAGAGAGAGAGAGAGAGAGAGAGAGAGAGAGAGAGAGAGAGAGAGAGAGAAAGAGAACGAAAAAGAGAGATATATACAAGTTTATAGAAGTAACATTAGGAGAAAATTGGGAGAAATCTAAACCAGTCAGCATGATATATATATATATATATATATATATATATATATATATATATATATATATATATATATATATATATATATATATATACATAGTAAGTTATAAAATATATATAGCAATTAAGCTGCAATGAACATTCCACGTTTCATCCACTCTAGGATTCTTCAAGCTTCTGCTTAAGCCTGAAGAATCCTAGAGTGGATGAAACGCGGAATATTCAGTGTAGCTTAATCGTCATGTATATTTTATAACTTACTAACAAGCTCTACCTACGTATTGAGCACTGTTAAATTATATACTTTAAGTTTACGCATAAATTTATACTTTTATATATAATTTTACGTTAGTAAATGAAGTATATATATATATATATATAAATCAAGAAGTATAACATGAAAACCAGAAGTTTTTGCAAGCTTAAAGTGAATACAAATATTTATATTTATATAATAATCCAACCAAATAAAAAAAGCTCAATATAGCCAAAAATAGGAAATAGAGCTTATCATTAAATAAAATTAATTAAATGCTGTAAAGGATTTATTGTTCGTCAGGATACTCAAATAAGAATATAAAGATTTCCTTAATCCGAGGAATTTTAATAAAATGTGTTCTTCTCATTAGAGGAAAATATTAGCCAATGAATATTATAGAAAAACTATTAATTTGCTGGTACTGACATAAATTGAAACTATAGTATATAAAAACTAGTCATAAATGCAAAAAAAAAAAGACAGCTTTAGTCCAAAGAATTCATGAAAATAAATGAAAAATGAACAGAGTAAAATATAATTAAAGATTAAAAATCCAGATGAAAGGATAGAGGGGTGTTAGGTATTTCCCAGGCGACATGATCTTAAGGGTCAATGTTCTCTTACTAAAATTTAACTCACTGTGGAAGTATTCGTTATGCGGGTCGTGCTATCATTAAGTGAAAAGGACTTTAATGATTCGAAATAATCTTTCTTCCTCGACTGCTTGCAAACAGGATCATTCTACTCACTTGGATTACGCACTTTTAATTTGGATCTATTTAGAGACATTGTAAATATGACTTCTAATGAGAATATTGATTCTTATGATAATTTCGCCTTGGAAATACCCACCCACTGCATATCCTTTCATGTCGATTTTTAATCTTTAATTTTTAATTTACTTTTTTAATTTTTCATCACTTTCGCGCATTTTATGAACTCTTTGCAATATTATTTGTTTTTGCATTCATGACTAGTTTTTATATAATGCAGTTTCAATTTATGCCTGTACCAGCAAATGTATAGATTCATTTGCAAATTGCTTTCCTCTGATGAGAAGAACATATTTCTTAGAAAATTGGCGGCTGAAGAAAATCTTTAAATTCTTTATTTGGGTATCCTCCCGAATATATATATATATATATATATATATATATATATATATATATATATATATATATAAGTCTGACGAATTCTCACGAGAATGAAACGCTACATATTCTGTGTAGCTTAATTGCCATATATATTTTCATAACTTACTACCTAGCTCTACCTATGTATTGAGCACTGTTGAAGTAAATACTGAAAAATTTACGCATAAAATTATATCTTCGTATATTAATTTATGTAATTATATATAGTCATAATATATATATATATATATATATATATATATTTATAGATGTATGTTTGTATGTGTGTGTGTGTGTGTGTGTTTGTGTGTGTGTGTCTGATGAGAATAATGGAAACAGTATTCCGAGAAAAAAGAGAAATTAAAAGGAACCAAACGAGTTATGTGTTCTTCAACGTTTCGTCTTTATTTCGAGATTTATCCAGACGAAGTATCGAAATAAAGACGAAACGTTGATGAACACATAACTCGATTCGTTCCTTTTTATGTCTGTCTGTCTGTCTGTCTCTCTCTCTCTCGGTCTCTCTCTCTCTCTCTCTCTCTCTCTCTCTCTATCTCTCTCTCTGCATGCGTGCATGCGTACATGTGTGTGTGTGTTTTGTTTTTTTTTACATGGAGTTCAACACTTATCAAGGCCCAATGGCCACTCAGGGATAAGGGTTATTGTGTGTACAGTAATCAAAGGGATAGTGTAGCAATAGCATTGGAGAATTGGTAAGGTGTCATTACTTAGGGGGGGCGGTTCATCAGGAATTTGTTTGTGTTGGACTTGAATACATCCAGGTTAAAGTCGGGAGGGAAACAGGCAAGCGGAACAGAGTTCCACAGGCGTGAAGTTCTAAGAAAGAAGCTTTGTTCATGGTATCTACGTTTTGATTTAGGCATAGATAGGGAGTGGGAAAAATTATTGACGGTGGTTTCAACTAGTCGGGTGTTTTTTGAGAAATATTGGCGAGGGGGGACCAGAAAATGGAGCTCAGATGAGCACCTGCAATGGAAATAACGATAGAACAATGACAGGCTCGCTACGTCTCTTCTATGGAAAAAAAGGTTGCAGGGTAGAGAATAGGGCATCCCCCACCAAGCCACGGAGTCTATTTTGTATTCCGTCAAGGCAGGATAGGCTGTTTTTTGCAGCCCCCGCCCAGATGTGGCAGCAGTACTCCATCTTTGGACGTACTTGGCTCTTATATAGTTAGAGAATTGCATCATTAGTGAGATCTGGAGCGGTAGTGGTGTGGTCTCTTTTTCATGTATTAGGTCTGTTTTCGAAAACATCAATGATCATGGTTCACCCTCTGCGTTCTGACTCGTTCGCCATGATATTCCTTGCAGTGTAGCACCTATAATAAGTTGCAATTACTTGCTATAGAGAAATCTTTCATGCAAAGCAAGAAGTTTTAACCATTGTATCTAAATCAGTATGATTTGCCTTACGCAACGCGGAATAGACTAAGTCTGGAAAACCATCAGGTTGCTCTACGGTTAATAATCAACTGCATGTCATGACCTGATCGGGAGGCTACGCGGGTCCTAGACCATACACAACAATCTCCCACTAGATGGCGGAAGGAAGGAGGCGCTTTACTGCTCCTGTTGGTAAAAGTACTTCTATCCTACCACTCTCATCTAATATATAAAAGGCACTATGCTTATCTGTCTGCCTCTATCAATATTTACAAACTCTATCTCCCCCGAAACTAAAAGTCGCAAAACGGCGCTAGGGGGCAACAATTTTTTATGGATTTTTATTTTATGGGTCTTTAGCCGGATAAATAGTTTTTAGGGGTCATAAAATGGGGAGAAAATTGAAAAAATCGTAATCTATTTTGTACATTCATCTTAGTTTATTTTTAAACAGTTCATGTGCGTTTCACGTTGATACAGTGGTAACGAAACCAGCTTTGAGTGCTACAGTTTTGTTTTCGGTTTCGATTCCAGTTGATGACAGCCGAATACTTGTTTTCTTTTTTACATTTAAAATCACGACACTCAAATTTGTCGAGATTTAGTATATATTATTATAATATTTAAGAAATCTGACCAAATTAACATATTACATTTAAACCTACTTTACGACTGAGCAAAAAGGGTGCCCCCGTTAGTATGTACATATATGTATATATATATATATATATATATATATATATATATATATATATATGTACTAGTAAAAGTACCCGTCGTTGACTGGGTTCAAAAACAGCCTACAGAAAAAGTGACTCTGATTTATTAAAGTATGATAGGTTATGAAAAGGAAGAGTTGTAAAAAGATAGCTTTGAATTTGGGGTATCAAAACCAAAGCAAAATATGATGAAAGTAAAAATAAAATAGATAAACCCCATAATTATTTATACCAGGCGCGAACGCAGACCCCACATTTTTTATGAACCACCGTTCTGCCGAATAAAACACACCCATTCCTGTGTCTTGATACATCTTCTATCATTATATATAACCAGTTTTTTAAAATAGTCAACCATATAGGGGCCTATTCGTGCACACACACACACACACACACACACACACACACACACACACACACACACACACACACACATTCAGCTTTATATTATAGACTAGCAAAAGTACCCGTCATTGACTAGGTTCAAAAGCAGCCTACAGAAAATTGACTCCTCTGATTTATGAAAGTATGATAGGTTATGAAAAGTAAGGGTTATAAAGAGATAGCTTCGAATTTGGGGGTATCAAAACCAAAGCAAAATATGATGAAAGTAAAAATAAAATAGATAAACTCCATAATTTATTATACCATACCTGTTCACAATGAAACACTTATCACAATATTCTGTGGAGTTATATTAAAAAACGTTGTTAAACTTTGTGACATATTTCCATTCTATGGATGTCAGGCGCGAACAAACACCTTATAATTTTATTATACCATATTTCTTCAAACCGAAACATGATTATCAAAGTATACTTACGCAGAAAGTTATGAAAAGTCTTTATCAAAGTTTGTGCCTATTTGCATTCTATGGAGGCCAGGCGCAAGCGCAGACCCCACAATTTTATTATACCATCCCTATTTAAGTTAAATCATACTTATCAAAGTATTCTTATGTACATCTATATCAAAAACACTTGTAAACGTTTTGTTTTGAATTTAAATTTTTTATTTCCATACTTTGTGGACCATGCGCGAACGCAGACACCACAGTTTTTATGAACCACCGTTCTGCCAGATCAAGCATACCCATTCCTGTGTCTCGATACATCTTCTATCATTATATGTAATCAGTTTTTTTAAAATAGTCAACCATATAGGAGCCTATTCGTGATCAGACCCCCCCACACACACATTCAGCTTTATATATATATATATATATATATATATATGTGTGTGTGTGTGTGTGTGTGCGTGTGCGTGTGTGTGTGTGTGGAACAAAATCCTCTGTCAGTTTTTAGTGTACATACTTAAAACTTGGTATTTAGGGGACTGAAAACATATGTGATTTTGTTTTTAGCCAGCAAAACTACCAACTAAGGGTGGTCGAAATTGAAAAGAACATGAAACTTAGCAGTCGTGAGCCGACTTAAAGTGCTTCTATAAGCATTTGCAAATATACATCTATACCTTTTGCACCATTATTTTGAAAAGTTTATGTATGCGCAAGGACATGCCACAGAACGAATAAGGCTGAAGAGTTATGTGTTTTGATTTCGAGTCTAGCTGTTGGCACCCAAGTTACTTAAAAAAAAAAGAAACTTTTAAAATCACTACTTTATATTTGGCACAATATAATAATCAATAGATTATTGGTTTTATAACAATAAATACGAACTCTGCCGAAATTAATATATCATATGTAAACCTACTTTTTGATCGGGCCCCGCCGGGAGTTTACTGCTATATATTTGGTAATATAATAATCAATTGACTCTGTAATAATAAATACGAAATCTTGAAAAATGACAGTATTATATTAAAGCCTACTTGTCCACTGGATAACGCCGGCCGGTCTGCTGTTATATATCTATGTATATATATAATTTTATTTATACTCTTACAGATTCGTTTTGTGTGTGTGTGTGTGTGTGTGGATCGATAATCATATTAAGAAACCTTTCTCTATTTATTGAAAAGAAAATACATCGTTCTTATATATGGGTTGTGGAATCACTAGCAGAAGATCTAGCTAATTCGCATATTCTTTTAAACATTCATTTTTATTAATTCCCTATAGGTTTCTTCAGTTTTATTATGGGATAATCATCTTTAGATAACTATTACGTGTAATTATATCAATGCAGATATTCTACATGATTTATACTTGCATAATATTTGAGTAAAAAGTTTATAGTAAACCCAAAATTGTTTCCATATATATTTATGTATACGTATAAATTTTTGTGTCACAGATTTTGCCTACCAAACTCCTCCTAGAGTTTTTGGTCTACAGACATAAAACTTCATATATAAGGTATTTGAATCCATGCGAAATTTTATATTTGGGTTTTATCTTGGAAAAAATCTGCGCAAAAGGGTAAAAATTAAAAAAAAAAAAAGAAGAAATTTGCCGGGTGAAGGTCGAACGCCGGCATTACAAATGCATAACGTGCGGGAAAACACGTTTTTATGAGAGCGTGTTGAAGGCAGTCATCTTGGATTAAAAAAAAAAAAATTGTTTGGAGTTTAGAAACACCACGGGGAGATAACTCAATTTAAAGCGCCTATACTCCATCCTCATCTTTAATACTACTAGCTTTTCTTCCTTAAAAGCGAACCTTTTGCTCGGTATCATAACAAATTGCTTTTTCGCTGTAAAACAAAAACTACTTGATGAAATTAAGTGATTTTTCCAGAGAACTTCATTCCATAACGGATACGTACAACTTAAACGTTTTTTCGATATTTTCATTTTTTAATGTCTTGATTAAACTGTACAAGTACCGAATATTCTCTTGTGAAAACCCTAGTTATTAGTATCAATATTTACATGACAATCCCAACCAGATGAAAAAGCTCGATATTCGAAATAGAGAAATAGGTATAACTAACGCTCTACACAATATTTAATTCATATATGCGTAACACGATGTAATTAATTTAATTTGATGTTGTCATCATAACTTCTATTAGTTCATGTTTTAGTTTTTAGCCCTGCAGTAAACATGTTTTCATAGACCAGTCACTGACAGGAGAGGCAAAAATAATCCTGAGCTGAACTTTTTAGTTTCAAATTTCACCTGTCTGTTTAAATGTATGTATGTGTGTGTGTATGCTTGTCTGCCCAAAACTTTCGACAGAGGCGACAGATTTTTATGAGATCGGTATCGGTTTGAAGCTCAAAGCTTTCTTCGGAAGACAAATATCGAAAGATGGGCAAAAAAACATTAATTACTTCACCCTCAACTGAGTACTTTTCTACAGGGAGGGTTCGCTTTTTTCGCTGATATTTTGAAAACCATCCTCTCTTTTCGGTTGACTAGCCTTAATTTAAACCTACGTCACTTCCGGTTTGGCGATGGATGCAACAGCAAAGATGTCACGCTTTTTTTTCACGTTCTTTTCCTCTTTCGCGGTACGGGCTCGAGTGTATATATATATATATATATATATATATATATATATATATATATGCATTGTCACGCTGGACTTATTTTGGAATGCATTCTATTTAAAGAACTATTTTGCATTTTGGATCAAGCTGAAATATTATGCGCGGTTTGTTTTTATATTAGTTTTTTTATATAGCCAACATTTTTTTCAATTTTTACAAATTTTTTTATTTGGCAATTTATAACTACAATAAATTGCGGTTTCACTTAATGCCTTAACTAGCAAATTCTAGCATTGCTACAAATATAAATTGCTGATTTCTGTATGTCCTCTGATGAGAAGAATAATAAGAATAAAGACTTTGTATTTTTTTTTTTTGAGTATTCAGTCGAACAATAAATTTTGATTGTCAAGTTCAACTTACGGTTTTAATTTTCTTTCTCTTATAATAAGCTCTACTCTCTATTGCGTATTGAGCTTTTTTTAATTCGGTTGAGATTAAATTTTCTATATATAAATACTGTTATTTATATTAGTTTGAAGTTTACCATTGTGTATATCAGGTAAACACTACATCCCATTGTTTTCATTAATTTCTCTTATATATATATATATATATGTATGTATATATATATATATACATGTATGCATGCATAAATCTATTATATTTGATTGCAAACAGTAGTGTCTAATTTTTACGCAATCATCAGCGTAAGAAGTGATAATTACTGTTGTTCAGTCACAAGACAATTTCTGACTAAGCAAGACGGAATCCAACCCTTAAACTACTGAGAAATAACACGGGAAAGAAAAGAAATTCAGTTTCTATATAACGTCATGGCAAGCGGGAAAATTCAGAAAGGTAGTCAGTATTAAATATCATATATCAGTGAAACAGCACAATTGAAGCTGACCTCTAGGACGCTATATATACATATGTAGGCAAATTAGGGCATTTTTTTATTAGTTTGAAAATATAGGTTCTTTTTTACCAATTGTCATAAAATTTAAACCATGTAATAGTACTATAATATAAAAAAAACTGCAAATTTCCTTTAGTTGTATCCCATAGAACCAAAGATATGAACATTTCAATATTAAATTTGGCTACCAGTATCTATCTATCTATCTATCTATCTATCTATCTATCTATCCATTTTTCTTCCCTCTCCCCCTCCCTCTCTCTCTTTCTCTCTCTCTCTTTCTCTCTCTCTCTCTCTCTCTCTCTCTCTCTTTATATATACCACCTTTTTGGTAATTTAATAAGTTCCAAATCTCAGCGATTATTGATCAGGATTTAACAAATGAAGGCTCGTTGAAAAGGTAATTAGCTGAAATCTGTAGTGGGCTATGTGACATTTGCGCCCAAGGTCGCATATTAAGGATATCATCCGTCATTCAGAGCCTATATTTGGCACATTTTTACAGTCATAAAATGTTTCAACAATACTCATTTTTTCCCTAGTTTTGTATATGAATTACAAAATATCTGATATTTCCCCCAAACCTTGATAGAGGGGGGACACTAAATAACAGAAAGGGAAGACTTGATTCCAAATATTTCTCATGTGTTATATCTCCTCTCTTATGTTTTCATACGTTAAGTTAATTTCACAGTGTATTAAGATTATTTGATGCTGGAGATATTCATAATCGTACCCTATTTCCTAAAAGCAAGGCAGTTATAAGTTGGTTGGCAGTGTATGGAGAAAATGTCATTAGTGTTCGGAATAAAGGTTTCACAAACACAGTTTTTCATTTTCCAGATGAAAATTAAATCACCAATAGCTTTCGCACCTGATATATAATAAATGGCAATGTGAGAATCTGTCTACTTCAGATGTGTATGATGTTAACTTTATCTGCGCGTTTAACAATGGATTTTGCATTTTTTAAATAGAAAAAGGATGACAAACCGACAGACAAACCGACAGACAAATCGAGTTGCGAAGCCAATGGAAAAAAATAGAAAGAACAATTAAACAAAAATAAAAAAAAAGCAAAGGAGACAATTGACGAAGAAGGAAGAAAAAAGGAAAAGGAATGCATACAGTAAAAATGACAAAAAAAAAAAACGATGTTTAAAATGAA
>NC_136483.1:169155046-169167546 GCF_053919585.1 Euprymna scolopes
CACATATATATATTATTTGCGCTTATTTTACATCATTTTATTCTATACTAAGAAGTATATGGGAATGCGTGTCTGGGTATGAATGAGTTTATCCTCTTTCTGTTAAGAACACCGCCAGACTAAGACGATCATCCCTCAAAATAATTATCCATAAGCCTGACGAATCCTAGTGTGGATGAAACGCGGAATATTCTGTGTAGCTTAATTGCCATATACATTTTTATAACTCACTATATATATATATATATATATATATATATATATATATATATATAAATATATATGTATATATATATATACTTGACTTTGATGCCACCAGCTAGAATTGCACCCAAAGCATACTATGTTCGCCGTTATTCCTTAGCTCTGTAAGACGCCCATATATACATATATATATATATATATATATATATATATATATATATATATATATATATATTCACTTGCCATCCCTGTTTTTAAAAAACAAAATTCAAGCAAGCAAGTGATAGCGGTCGGACGGTCCATAGAGTTTTTATAATTATATAGATATACCTGAAAGTAAACGGGTCACAAGAGAAGAATGATGGTTTATTACGCAATTCGACTTTTTACAATGTCATCCAGTGTGTCTCATAACAGAATGCCAACACACTAACACACAAGATAAAAATAAATAATATAATAGAAAACGATGTTTCTTTAATTTGTATTGAAATTACTACAGATCCCAATGCTTTGATGATTGATTAACTCGTTTTAATATTTGACTCCCTTAACAAAATAAAGTAAAGGATCCACGTTTTATTTTACGATAATGCGATCACGTACACAGATTTTACTTTTTGTGTGTGTGGGTCACCCACTCGTCTCTAGGCGTCAGGCTTGTGTGTAGCATTTTGTTCTGCGCATTTTCGGCTTATTAACTCTAGCGCTTTGAAAGATGACAGGACGGCCTTTCATTTGGAACCCGGGGGGATGGAGAACTTTTTATAATTCCGATCCATCTTCACCACCCGGCCACGTCTTGACTACTTGGTTATTTGATACTAAGTGGCCACTTTACACTTCGAAAGATTCGTTTGAGAACCACCATCTTTTTTTCTTAAACTAACCCTAACTCTAACCTTAACCCTAAAGCAAAAGCATAAACCCGTAATGAACAGATCTCTCCTCTATCACGTCTTTTCTGTCCAATCACGTGTGAGTAGAAGACAAATTTTGTTTTATCTTGTGGGTTAAAATGTATTGTCCCTTTTTACAATGTCTCCCCACGGGAAAGAGTTAGACACCAGGGTCGTTTTTTTATGTAGAGAAAAGGAACAAAAATAAAAATAATTATCTCAGTCGTGAAGAATTTCTCCTCCACTTACAGAGAACAAGAAATTGAAGTGTAGCATCTGAAGAACAGATACTACATTTTGATCTTGATCCGAAGGCCAAAGCAGAGGAATTGAAATCATGACTTTCAGTTTCCCAATTAGAAAACCAATGCTTATAGTGAATATTTTTTTTTATCCCCCTTCCAAATCAATAGAGATGAGACCATTCCTCTAATGATCCACTCCCTGTTGATTTTTCGATGGGAGTTTTGTTCTGTGCAGTTCTAGGAGGTCCACCCTTCCAGGCTTTGCTTTCCTCTCTTTGAGAAAGTTTTTTCTTTGTTTGCAAATCGCCTGAGGCGCTCTTACCGGGGAATGTTGA
Organism: Euprymna scolopes; assembly: GCF_053919585.1. Taxonomy (NCBI): domain Eukaryota; kingdom Metazoa; phylum Mollusca; class Cephalopoda; order Sepiida; family Sepiolidae; genus Euprymna; species Euprymna scolopes. Next base: position 169,156,730 of record NC_136483.1, read on the forward strand.
CGCGGCTGCCCAAGAGCTTTTTGCAGATCAATGTGTTGTGTGTTGAATTTTCATTAAAAAAAAATCTATTCTTTTTAAAAAACAATTCTTTTTAGCTTAAGAAAGGTTGAACAAGAATTTGCTAAAAATTGTTTTAAATTTGTCCGTATTTGTTTGATCTTATTTTTATTAATTTAATTTATAATGTGGTTTAAAAATTTTCAGCTTTCCACGGGCTTTGTTACTTAATAGTAATAAGATAGATGAGTACGAATTTAAAGAACTATTTGCCTGCTGTTTAGTCTATGCTAATAAGAATGTAGCGCGTTTTTAAGAATGAATTAGGAAACCGGAACATCCCTGTTTCCAGCCTTAAATCTCGTATCATTTTATTACTTCTGATTTTGTGATTTGCATAATAAATTACAAAGTCGATTTTTGCTGCATATGAGCGTTGCAAAAAAGTGTCTCACACCTCGTAAAATTTTACGAAGCGTCAAGTTCTATCTTTATCAACAGATTGACACTTCACGACAACTGTACCTTTGCATATAGAAAATGTTTTAAAGAACTAGACCAGAACACAACCGGAAATTGAATGGGATAGCATACTCCTTATTTCTATTCCTACGCCGAGAACATAAAAACAGACCCGACTTGCGTAGATCTCTAGACGTAGCTGTGATTGTTTTGGTAATGATGTATTCATGGTATCTACTCAGAAACAGTTTATGGCGAATCATAAACCTTAGCTGACGTAAAACAAAAAGTACTCTTCTCCAATGTTCGCACTAATATTCATAAAAGACCATAAAATTACATCAGTATTTTAATTTTTTTCCATATAAAGTATTTTTATCATTACTTATGACCTAAGGAAAAATATACCGTTAACATTTTCTCTAGAGTGGAAGATTTTATTCTGAACTCCGTTGCCTGGCGCCTTATTTGTTTTCTCGCATTCTCGTGCTGAATGAAATGATCGTTTGAAGGCTAGAAAAGGGAAGTATTTTTAAACGCTTACTTTGTACCAATTAAAACCTCTATCTCTCTATCCGTATCCCTTACTTTTTTTTCTCTTTTTTTTACACAGGAATCACTACTTATCAAGGCCCGGAGGTCAATCGAGGATGAAGGTTAATGGGTATACATTAGTCAATTTGGTTACAGCGTAGTCATAGGTAGTTGAATTTTGTAAGTTGGATTAATGAAAGGGACGGTTCATCAAGGAACTGTTTACGTTGGACTTGAAGGCAATCAGATTGTAGTCAGCTGGAAAGCAGGCCAATAGAAGAGAGTTCCATAGGCGTGCAGTTCTAAGAAAGAAGCCTTGTTCATGGAATCTACATCTAGGGTTAGGCACGGATAAAGAGAACGGGAAACTATTGATAATGATTTTGGCTAGACGAGTGTTTTTTTGTGAAAGTTTGGCGGGAGGGGGCCATAGATTGAAGCTCAGACGAACACCTGGCATGGATATAACGATAAAGCAGAGACAAGATCGCAACGTCTCTTCTGTGAGAAAGAGATTGCAGGGAAGAGAAAAGGGCATTCCCCACTAAGCTACGAAGTCTATTGTGAACTCTGTCAAGACAGGATAAGCTGCTACTAGCAGCTCCAGCCCAGATGTGGAAACAGTACTCCATAATTGGCCGTATCTTTTATATAGGTAGCGAATTGCATCAGGAGTGAGCTATCTACTAGAGTGGTAGAAGGATCTACCATTTTCCCAGCGACCTTGGTAATGGATTTGATATATGAGTTCCATTTCAGATCGGGAATAAAGGTCAAGCTCAGAAGTTTGTCAAGACATGAAATCTCCCCGAGACAGAACCATTCATTTCAATTGATGTCAGATAGACATCAGAGCATTACCCAACCCGTTTTTCTCTAGTTGGACATACACACAGGTACAACGTACTGTAACATAGCGCGGACGTGTCTATGGCAGTAATACCCAAATATCGAGTCCCATGCTAAATGACGTCACGGTAAGGAAAAAGAAAAAGACTATAAAAAGGAGAGAGATCATGTTAGAGAGGATGATCACCTTCGAGATGTGAAGGACATTCGAGAGGAAAGGGGTAAGAAAGAAGAAGCACAATCAGGTTTATTTGGTAATTTTCTGGGAAATAATTGTCGTTGTTAAAAATAGTAGTCGAGTCATTACTTCTATCTTCCTTGCGACGAGCTCTGCTACAACGTGTTGGGTTACGTGTGTCTGCACGTTAAAGTGTGTGCAAACATGTATAACGTTACAATACACACTGACTACTCTACTTTATATAATATAATCCTTAAGGCATGAGTCGACATTTTCTTTTTATATAAGTAAAAAAAACATGGTTGAAAAAGTACTTCCTGGTGAAACGTGTCTCTATTGACCACCAAAGAATGAATATATCTGGATTTTAGTTATTAATTATTCAACGCACCACTAATCACGCCTAAAAGTATTTTGTACCACTACAAGATTACCATTCGCTTATTTTAGCTGGTTCATCCGTTACAAGTCTCTCACTCCTGAACAGGGTTCAAAAGAGAGTCGCCAAACTGATAGGTCCTGAAATGTCATATAGGCTTCAGCCTCTATCCCATCGACGAAATATTGCATCTCTCTGCCTTTTTTAAAAGTAGTTTAATGGTGGATGCTCCGACGAACTAAAAGCCCTTGTATATATATATATATATATATATATATATATATATATATATATATATATATATATATATATATATATGAGCAAACAGTTAATGAAATATGTTAAAAAACACTTTGAAATGAGTTAAAAACATATTTAATCTGAAAAGGAAACACTAGATAAATGGATAGTCCTTAATCCGCGGAGTTTCGAAGAAATACTCTCCTTCTCATCAGAGGGTAGGAATTAGCAAAATGCGGGATCGGATTTTGCATGCAGAAATATTTGATGAAACAACAAATAAGTCAAAGATCTTACTTGAAAATAAAATAAGTTAAGCAGAGGGAATATTACACATTAATGGATAGTCTGGTGGAAGATAAAAAATCCAGTGACGGTAAAATCCAAATGTAAAACTTCAAGAAAGTTAAAAGAATTTCCATTTGTACAAGTAAAATCCAAGGAAATCCCATAATTGGAAGAAGATGGTCCATAATAATCCAAAGGCAGAAATCCATGGAATAATTCACAAAAATGTGTACAAGGAAAAAATAATATTAATAAAAGGAAAATAAGATGTGCTTTTCACTCTACTTCCGAGACATAACTATATATATATATATATATATATATATATATATATATATATATATATATATATATATATATATAATGAGTAATAAAAATGTATATGGTAAAAACTCCCGACAAATCCGAAAAGCAGTAAAATCGCACCTTTATATAGTAGAGATCCCAAGATTTAAAAAGGTCTTCTACTCTAATAATTACTTCCTCAAAACTGCTAGACTTTGGAATACCCTTCCGGGTTCCTGCTTTTTCAACTGTACTGACATGCAGAAGTTCAAGTGTAATGTAACAGACATCTTGCTGCTCAGCTCCCTACATAACAACTTTGCAGCTTATTTCCCTACATCAAAGTGCCACTGTGCCTTGTTTGCGAAAAATGGAAATAAATCAAGAATGTACTAATCTTGTTTGTGTTTGTTTTGTATTCAAAAATGTTTGTTTCGTATTTAAACATTTTTTTTACTTTACAAAGACAACTACATATAGGCATCTGTAATTTATATATATATATATATATATATATATATATATATATATATATATATATATATATATATAACTACTTCATTTACTCACATAAACCTAATTTACGAATGTATAGATTTATGCGTAAACTTTAAGTATTTACTTCAAAAGTGCTCAATACGTAGGTAGAGCTAGTTAGTAATTAAGCCTGACGAATCCTATAGTGGATGAAACGCAGAATATTCAGTGTAGCTTAATCGCCATAAATATGTTATAAATTACTATATATATATATATATATATATATATATATATATATATCATAGGTAAATAAATAAATAAATAAAATGACGGATCAGAATTATATGATACTGTTGTAAATGTCAAATTTTGAAGCAAACAATACTTACGCACGTTTTTGGGAGAATCACATCATACTTGAAGATATTCATTTAACAACGCGATAATTGCCTGGTCTGATTTTGTTATCAATTTGAAAACCCATATATCATGAAGCAAAATTTTGTTCAAAAAGTATTCAACCATATGCAGGAGGGCCCTATGGAAATTGGGTGATGCTTTTGTTTTTACCCTTGATCCCAAACAAGTCATATTGCCACTTGCTACTATTTATGATCATGTCTAACAGGAGACTGTAGCGAATGGAGCAGTGAGATGTCTGCTGGCATCACATTGAAACTTCTGTAGGTTATTACAGTCAGGCAAACATAAAACTGGGAAGAAAATTCTAAAGTTAAGCAGTCTGAAAAAGCGCTTCCTAACTAAATTTGTCCCTCTTGACCACCAAAGAATAAACATGAATAAATATGTATCTTTATCTTATTAGCTAGCACTTTTATTCCTCTTTTGATGAGAAGCATTAGGCGTCGAAATGCCTGGCATAAAGAACATATATAACCCCTAAATACAATATTTCATTCTCTTTGTTTCCAATTTATTAATAAATCTATATACAACAGTATATATATTTTCTAATATCAATATTTTTTCTATTGTATATATATATATATATATATATATATATATATATATATATATATATATATTACTGTTATTATTTTTTAATACCTACAGACACTAATGTTTCATCCTTTCGGGAATACTCAGTGCAGCGCGTAACGATTATAATTATTAATGAAGCCATCCCTGACTCCATTAGCACAGAACAAACCCACACGGCCAACGTTAACCGCGAGAAATACGGTTGAGATTTAAACATTTCTTTTTAAATTTCAAGACGGTGATAGTAATCTAATTATTATGACACCAGGATCTGCGAGAGTAAACTTAAATGATCGGCTTTTAACTTCAACTTAGAGTGCTCAAAAATAAGTAACCGATTCATTAAAAGGGGCTGACATAATTATTACTACAATTATTTTTTATTAATTTTTTTTTTTTAATATATACATTTTCAAATTTTCAGATTTTTTCACAAGTTTTTTAACGGACATGAACATTTTGAATTTTATAACTATCGTAAATTGTAGTTCAATCTAATAATCTAGTTCAGCTACACTTATAATTTGCTAATTCCTTTCTATCCTCTGATGAGAAGAATAGCAAGAATAGCATTTTTTGACTTTCAGCGGAATAAGGACTTTGAAAATTGTTGTCAAGAATATTATGTCGAATAATAAGCTCAATTGTAAATTTTAACTTACAATTTTAATTTCTTTTCTTTCTTATATATATATATATATATATATATATATATATATATATATATATATATATATATACATATATATATTACCTTACAAAGACAACTACATCTAGGCATCTGTAATTTTTATATATATATCATAGGTAAATAAATAAATAAAATGACAGATCAGAATTATATGATACTGTTGTAAATGTCAAATTTTGAAGCAAACAATACTTACGCACGTTTCTGGGAGAATCACATCATACTTGAAGATATTCATTTAACAGACAAAAGAGAAAAGAAATTAACATTTTTGTATATATATATATATATATATATGTGTGTGTACGTGTATATATATATATATATAATTAAGATTAAGATTTATTGTAAGATTATTATTTCAACTTAGAAGTCATTTATTGCTCAGATGTCATATATGTATATATATATATATATATATATATATATATAAATATTAATAAAAGAAATAAATGAAAATTAATGTATATATATATGTATGTGTGTGTGTATATATATATAATTAAGATTAAGATTTATTGTAAGATTATTATTTCAACTTAGAAGTCATTTATTGCTCAGATGTCATATATGTATATATATATATATATATATATATATAAATATATATATATATTAATAAAAGAAATAAATGAAAATTAATGTATATATATGTATGCATGTGTGTATATATATACAATTAAGATTAAGATTTATTGTAAGATTATTATTTCAACTTAGAAAACGTTTATTGTTCAGATGTCATATATATATATATATTTGTATGTATGTATGTATATATATATATATATATATATATGACATTCGTGCAAAAAAAGTCCTCTAAGTTAAAGTATAATCTTACAATAAATCTTAATCTCAATTCATCTGAATCTTATCTCGGGATTAAATTTCCTGGAACGGTTTTGTTTGACACGTCAGCTTCATCTTTTCGACTGGATTAAATGTTTACCTTAAATTAATGAGGGCGAAGACAGTCTTCCCAGCTCATTAGGCTTTCCTTTGACTTGATGTGCCACTTTGTCCCACCCCATTAATCGTAAGTAAAAAAAAACTAAAGAATTTCGATTTCCTCGCTTTTTCTTTTTTGCTATTTCTAGCCGCTTTTTATTTATCGCTTGATATTTTTCAAACAAGCAACTGATTTGAGATTATCCATCTGCATTTCTACGATTCCCTCGATAAAGACAAAGCCGTTGAATCTAAAGTGTTCTCGTATATAATGCTTGTTAATTTAAATCGTGCTTATATATATATATATATATATATATATATATATATATATATATGTATATATATATATATATAAAAACTAGCAGACCGAGCTGACGTTGCCCAATCGTAATATATAGTAAATATGATATTTATGCAGATTTCCCATTTATTTTCACGAAACCCACATTGTATCTTTTTTTATTATCATATTATACCTAATATATAGTAGTTATTTTAAAAGTAAAAAGTATGCCTAACTAAAACACACGCAGATACACGCACACACATATATATATATACTAGCAGAAGTACCCGTCGTTGACTGGGTTCAAAAACAGAGATTGATGAAAGTATGATAGGTTATGAAAAGGGGGGGGGGTTGTAAAAAGATAGGTTTTGATATTCAAAAATATTGCCCTAAGCAAAATATGATGATTTAAAGATAATTTTCGCGAAAATGTGTTTTTTTTATATCAACTTTGTTTCCATTCGTAGCCAAGAGTAACCAAAAAAATGATGTTTCCTTACAAAATATATAAATATGAATAAGACGAAAATGGGACCCTTTTCAAGCAGAACAGCTTTGTTTCAGTTTTACAGTATTGAACGGTGTAGTATTGCGCCGTCGGATTCAGGGTTGTACTATTGTAATGTAAAGAACACGCAGAAAAGGTTGTAATCAACTGAATTCCTTCTAGTACATTGACAAAGAAAACTTAAACAGATATATAAATAAAAATAAAAAGGTTATGTAAATTTTTTAAAAAGACACGTAATCACGTTTTTCCTTCTTTTGACACGATAACAAGTAACGTTCTAATTTTTATTATTTATCTATTTTTGAAAGAGTGCCACGTTCAAGTGGAGAAGGAAAAAAACAGAGTTATACAAAATTTGTGTCGAGAATTGTCTAAAGTTCCGACTTTTTTTTTGCTTTCACTTTAATAAGAAGGTGAATTTATTCGACACAATATGATTCAACTCAAAAAATAAATAAAAACCAATGTGAATTAAAACTAAAGTTAAGGTGTTATTGTGGGCCCTCACCCCTTTTAAAAAACCTTGTTAAAGCTTGTGACATATTTACATTCTATTGCGGTCAGGCGCGAACGAACACCCAATAATTTTACTATACCATATTTCATCAAACTGAAACATTGTTATCAAAGTATACTGACGAAAATAGATATGAAACGTCTTTGTTAAAGTTTATGCCATATTTCCATGGAGTACAAGCGCGAAAGCAGGACCCCACAATTTTATTATACCATCTCTATTTAAGTTGAAACATACATCAAAGTATTCTTATATACATCTATATCAAAAACCTATATAAACGTTTTTTTGCATTTTTTATTTCCATACTTTAGGGGCCAGGCGCGAACGCAGACCCCACAATTTTTCTGAACTACCGATACATTCCTGATCCTCGATATATCTTCTATCATTATATGCAATCAGTTATTTAAAATAGTCAACCATATAGGAGCCTATTCGTGACCAGACACACACACATTCAGCTTTATATATATATATATATATATATATATATATATATATATATATATATATATATATATATGTATTGATGTTCGTATCCATCAATCTAGAAGACTATCGGGTTGCACATTCAGAGGTGGCTGAATATCGCTTTCTATGACTGATTGAGCCTATCTTCGATCTACATTGTCGGTTACAGGTGTAGATCGGTGCATCGTATTGATGGTCTGTTGGATTTTGTTGCCTAGCCTGTTTGAATAGCCTGTTGGTCTCAGTCCGTTCTGTGATGGCTCTTTTGCTAGTAGTCAGGCCTTTGGTTACTGTTTGTATATATATATATATATATATATATATATATATATATGTATATATATATATAGTAGGAATGGTAATTTATAAAAACCTGAAGAATGTGCTCAATACTGTTGTTGAGCAAATATGCGTTTTATTTATTTGTTACCGTTTTTTTTGTTTAGTTACATTATTGTTTCAGCTACTCGACCGTTTTTGGCCGTCTTGGTAGCCTCCTCAGACTTTACAGAAATGTTCGTTTATGGAAGAATGAAAGAATGATGTTAGGGGAGAACGGGAGAAATGTGAGAGGGGGGTGCTTGGTAGGTCGATACTATAGATAATTCCTATCCAATTATTTTGGCTAAGGTTCTTTCTAATTTTTTAAAATTAATTTTCTTCCTAAATGCAAGCACTTGCTGATGTAGCTGCCGTAGTCACTTTTGAATTAAATACATTAAGATACCTTTACCTATAAGTTATGCATTTAATAACATCTGATTTGCTGATTTCCCAAACAGAAAAAACACCTTTATAAATGTCCTAAAATAAGTTCTGCTAATTCTCGCGGATTCAAACGTACTTGAGGAAACAGTGATTCTGGCAGCAACATCAGCCGATTTTTGCATGAAGCAAGAAAATTAGAAAGGATGACAACCAAAATATAGAGACAGGAACCGTCTATATTATGTAGTGAAAAATTCTTAAAGGAAAGAAAGTTTTGTTTTTTTTTACTCATATTGACCATATTGTACATTGGAACTTGGACGCAATGGCTTACTATTTAGAATCGTATCCGGCAGGGAACTGAAGGAAGTTGAGCAGCGAAATGTCGCATTAAGTTACTGTTAAACTTCTGCATGTAAATACTGTCTAGGAAACAGGCAACCGGAAGGGAATTCCAAAGTCCAACAATCGAAGGGTAAAAACTGTTAGCGTAGAAGGTATTCCGATTTATGGGGATTTCGACAGTAAAGTGGTGGTATTTTGTTGCTTGTCGGGTAAGTCATGACCATGTACTTCGAAATGGGACCAGTGCTTTGAGTTCATCAGAGTACATTCCATTACATTACTTGTAAAATTGGCTCAGAAAATGCGACATTGCTGTGAGGGAACGGGAGTTAGAGAGTGGCCAATAGTGCGGGCCTTATTAGATTTAAAAGAATTTTTGGACTCCGTCTAAGAGTTCAAGACTACAGACAGGTGCTTTATCCCAGATGTGAGAACAATACTCCAGCATGGGATAATTGCCGTTTTGTAAGCCCATAGGATGTTCTTTGATGTAAGTGATTTTCTCATGCCATAGATGGAGTCCACCTACTTTACAACAGCTTGGCAACGTCACCAATGTATTTGTTCCAATTCATGGTTTCTGTAAGTGTTGCCCTTCTCTCTTCCTCTCCTTATCTCTCTCAATTTCTCTTTCTTCATCTCACTCTCTCTCTCTTTCTCTCTTTATATATATATATATATATATATAGAGAGAGAGAGAGATGAAAAAAGAGAAACTGAGAGAGATAAGGGGAGAAATAGAGAAACCTTAGCAGAGTGATGGCTTATTAAGAAAATTAAAAAATAATAGCGAATTATTCATTTATATATATATATATATATATATATATATATATATATATATATATATATATATATATTTCACCCATCAACCATACACAAGCACACACACATGCACACACACACATACACACACTAACACACACATATGTATAATACGAGAATATTTTGATGGCAATTAAGCAACACAGAGGCTTCAGTGTTTCAGCTCCGTAGAGACATGAAATCAACCCAGAGATGAAACGCAGATGCTTTTATGTAGCTTAATTGCCATAATCGTATTTTCATGATTTACTATCTAGCTCCACTCACGGATTAAGCACTTTTAGAATAAATACTGAAAATTAATACGCAAGATATAGAGATTTCTAATATTTCATATGGATATATTAAAGATATACGTATATGTTCCCAAAACTTACTATGTTACTATGTAGTATTTCAAGTTTGTTCCAGTGGAGATATATATATACACTCGATTATATCTCATTCTATAGTAGCCGTCCCTCTGAAGAACATTACAAGGTGTCAGATGGTTCACACTTTCTAATTCTGTGATAGAACCTGCATTTATCGTTATTGGGGTCACACACACAAAAAGCACTCAACTAGCTAAAACCACTTTATATGATTTTCCCTAATATCTATCTGTGCCTAAAACCAAATACAGATTCCATAAACTTAGCTTCTTTCCCAGAACTGTCCGCCTTTTGGAACATTGTTCCACTAGCATGCTTCCCGGTTGAATACAACATGGTAGCTTTAAAATCTAATGTAAACAAGTTCTTGTTAAACCGTCTCCATAAATAATCGAATTCTACTCAATTTACACTATGCCCCTGTCGGTGGGG
>NC_136483.1:169172546-169212546 GCF_053919585.1 Euprymna scolopes
TTTATATAGAGTAATGTGTTTCTCGGTTGATAAACTGTGTCTAACTCTGTCGGCTATATGTATGTAGAAGAGATTTAGAAAGCTATCACAATGCCAGGAATAGGATGTAGTCGGTGTTGATGAAGAAAGACGAAAACAAGTGACAATTTGCAAACCAATAAGTATGCACATATATGTCTATATATACCTATATTTATTCAATTGTGTAAGGTATAACTGTCTTACTTGTAGGTCTGATGTATGTGACATAGCCATTATATATTTCGGGAATAACCCTTTTTTCAAATGGTGGATTTAGCAGATCTATTCAAAGCATGATGGATAGAAGAGTGAAAAGTGAATTAAAAATATATTCATTCATTTTTCATTCTTCCATACATCATGCTTTAAGTAGATCCGTTACACCCACTATTTGAAAAAGGGATTATATATATATATATATATATATATATATATAAAGCTGAATGTGTGTGTGTGTGTGTGTGTGTGTGTGTGTGGTCACGAATAGGCTCCTATATGGTTGACTATTTTAAAAAACAGATTACATATAATGATAGAAGATGTATGGAGACACAGGAATGCGTATGTTTGATATGGCAAAACGGTGGTTCATTAAAATTGTGGGGTCTGCGTTCGCGCCTGGTCCACAAAGTATAGAAATAAAAAAATTAAAAAAAAAACGTTTACAAGTGTTTTTGATATAGATAAGTGATATAGATATAGATGTATATAAGAATACTTTGATAAGTATGTTTTAACTTAAATAGGGATGGTATGATAAAAATGTGGGGTCTACGTTTGCGCCTGGCCTCCATAGAATGGAAATAGGCACACACTTTAATAAAGACTTTTCATATCTATCTGCGTAAGTATACTTTGATAATTATGTTTCAGTTTGAAGAAATATAATAAAGGTATGGGGTGTTCGTTCGCGCCTGACCTCCATAGAATGGAAATATGTCACAAAGTTTAACAAGGTTTTTTAATATTCGTGACCAGACACACACACACACACACACACACACACACACACACACACACACACACAGATAGACATTCAGCTTTATATATATATATATATATATATATATATAATGCATGGGGGAAGAGGAGAGAGACAATAGAGACAGAGACTAACTGGGATAGATAGATAGATAGATAGAGAGAGAGAGAGAGGGGGGAGAGAAAGAGATAGATAGATACATAGAGATAGATAGATAGAGAGAGAGAGAGAGCGAGAGAGAGAGAGGGGGAAAGGGAGAGAGAGAGAGAGAAAATGTAAGAGAAAAAGAAGTGGGAAGAGTTTATTTGAAGCATAAAACATTTTACGTAAATGAAAAGGAAGAATGGAGCAAACAAAAGCTACGTTTGTTCGACAACTGCTTTTTTTGACAAACATTTTGTCCGACGCAAAGCAACATGTCTGCCTTACTTAATTAGTATTGAACTCACTCCGGTAGAAAAAAAAATAGTCAATTGAGGGGAAACTAGTTGTTAACTACTAACCCACCATAAAAGACGACCTAATTTATCGCCTGAATACCAACATACGTGCTTAGATGGGAAGCACTTGGGTTGATACGTCTGTGTCATGACTGTTGCAACTTCCTAAACAACTGAAAGGCGGTCATGGGAGAGTGGTTCGCGCAGAAGTTGTTAACAGGCACACTCACTGTTTTTTTGTCTCAACTAACGTGCCATTCAGAAGAAAGCTTAACAATTATAATACAAGGTAGGGAAAAGTGAATTCATGCCTTTTCCTGGCAGACAATTTGTGTGTGAAATAACAATAAACAATATGTCTGGAAATTGAAACTGCATATGTGCGAATAATATTCGTTCTCACCTTTTTCGCCCTCTTTCTCTCTCAACCGCTGATTGTTTCCCCCTCTCTCACTCCCCCTCTCTCTTCCTCTCTCTCCCTCTCTATCTATCTCTTTCAGCCTAACATTGTTTCCCTCTCTCTCACTTTCTTTGAGCATCTCATTGTTTCTCTCTCTAAGCCTCTCATTGTTTCTCTCTTTCTCTCTCTCTTTGTTTCTCTCGTTCTCTCTCTCTCTTTCTCAGCCTTTCCTTGTTTCTCTTTCTCTCTCGGCATCTCATTGTTTCTCTTTCTCTCTCTCTCTCAGCCTCTTATTGTTTCTCCCTCTCTTTCTCTCTCAGCCTCTCATGGTTTCCCTCTCTATCTCAGCCTCTCGTTGTTTCTCTCTCTCTCTCTCTCTCTCTCTCTCTCTGTTATCCTCTCATCGCTTCTTTCTGTCAGCCTTTTATTGTTTCACTCTGTCTTTCTCTGAGCGACTCATTGTTTCTCTCTCGCACTCTCCGTTTTAGCCTCCCAATTCTTTCTCTCGTCCTTTCCCTCCCTTAGCCCCTCTTTCATTCACTTTTTTCTTAGCCTCTGTCTGTCTGGATGTCTGTTTCTTTTCCATCATTCTCTATTTCTTTGAACAAAGTTACTAAGTATAAATGTGAGTAAAGTTGGCTATATTTAGTCCAAATTAGTTTTATGTAAAGAGAGTAAAAGGTGTGGAAGTTATTTGTGAAATAGATATTTTCGACTTTTGTCAAATTGTAACTAGGTACTATACATAAATTAATTAATGGTGCTTACTTACTTCCCGCCACTGGAAGATGTAATACGAAGTCGAAAGATGAGGAGAGCCACCCCTTGAAAAGGAGGATCTTTCTAGCCTATTAAAATTGTCTGTGCAGTACCGTCGGCAATCCCCAGTTCTTCAGGCAGTACGCAATAAACTGATTCCTCCAGAAAGATTGAAAGTAAAGGAGTAGGAGGGTGAACAACTAGAACTGCACGGGACCAACAATAAACCAAAGTCAACGGGGAAATAGCTATTTCAAGAATGAGCAGAACTTTTTACTTTTGGCATCGGGGAAATACCCCCTCCCCAGTTTCTTTCGGAGTATTTTTTTTTTGCTTGAGAGTCACCACATATCAAGGCCGAACGCCCCTCGAGCATGAGGGTTAATGAATGCAAGGTAGTGGTGTAGCCATCGTTTATGGTGTAAATTGGGAAAAATTTGATTATTTATGAGGGCGGCTTAACAAGGACTTGTCTGCATTAGATTTCAAGACTACCATGTTATATTCAACCAGGAAGCATGCCAGCGGAAGATTGTTCCAAATGCGATAAGTTCTGAGAAAGAACCTTTGTTCATGGAATCTGCGCTTACATCTAGTTTTAAAAATTCCTATCAAATCTGCTCAAATAATTAAAAAAGGTTAGGGTTATGGTTTCAGTTTCTTTTAGCGTATTTCAAACATTCCCATCAAATCTGATCAAATAAGTAAAATCCAATAAATTTCAATTTGTTCTTATTATTTTTAAGGTTAAAATTAAATTTGAAACAATTTTATTTAATCATAAATATCATTTAATCATTAATATTTTAAGCATATATATATATATATATATATATATATATATATATATATATATATATATATATATATATATACACACACTGCGTGTCAAATTATTAACGAGATAACATTTTTTTTTACCAGCTTCAGAAACTTACCGGTATTTTCGTATCAAAAGCTCTGGAAACGTTGGCAATGCTGAGCTGGGCGTACTGTGAAATTTTCGTACTGTTCCGCGCAATGTAAACAACTTGCCATCGTAATTGCTGAATTCACGGTATTTGAGGTGTGTCAAATTATTAAAAAGGAAGTTTGTTTCGTCAATAAAATTGGTCGTAAAGGTGGTTTGAGTAGTTCTGAAAAGAGTACTATTACCAAACAGCTAGCAAAAATTAAAATTACCCTCGAAATATCGAAAATTATATGAAGGTACCATCAAACTGTGAAGAACTTTGTCAAGGACCCTACAAAGGTACGTAAGAGAGTTGATAAAGGTAAATCTAGAGGTATTTCACGCCGTTCTCTACTCCGTATTGGAATGAAGTTGTTAAGAACCTGCGCAGACAAGTCGAGAATTCTTTGATCAAGCCGGATTGAATAATGTCTCAAAAGTATTCGATGTCGCCTTCTGACAAAAGTGGCACAGTCTGTTAAGCCTGTGATAAAACCTTAATCAAAGCAACATCACATACAAAACCGATTGAAATGGGTAGAGGACAGCATGAAAACATATTTTTCCAAATTTTTATTCACGGATGAAGTGCGTGTCACTCTTGATGGCCCAGATGGCTGGAGCAAGGGATGGGTCCTAGATGGACGACATCGTCATCAGCGTTTAAGGCGCCAACAAGGTGGTGGTGGGATAATTATTTGGGCTGGGATTATTGGAGGTACTTTGGTTGGCCCATGGAGAGTCCCAGAAGGCGTAAAAATGACGTTAAATGCTTATATAGCTTTTCTGAAGGAGCACTTTGAACCATAGCTGAAGAAGCAAAGGTTGACGTTCAGCAGAACCATTATTTTTATGCAGGATAATGCTCTCTCGCATGCAACAAACAAAAACAAAGAGTATTTGCAACAACTGGGGTTCGCTGGCCTACGGACGATTGAGTGGCCTGCGAATTCACCAGATTGGAACTCAATTGAGAACCTTTGGAGTATCATGAAGTGACGCCTCTATGCAAGTGGACGCCAATTTAAGAGCAAAGATGAGTTGTGGGATGCTCTCCAAGAGGTATCGCGAGGAATAACTGTTGACGAAATCACAAATTTGATTAATTCTGTGGACCAACGTCTTTTACAAGTCATTCATAAAAAAGATCGCATATCCCCTAATAATTATGTCAACGTAGAAAATGCTATGTAGTTAATGTGTTCTTAACATTTTTCCTAGTTCATTTAATGTTGGAAAATTATTTCAATAAACAAGTCATGGGTATATGTTTTTTTTTCTCAACCTCGTTAATAACTTGACACACCGAAATCAACAGATATTCCTATCTTCTGCCATAGTTTCGCTAATACTGCTTTAAATATTTTATTTTCTGACTGGAGTAGCTGAATAGTATTGTAAGCACTTTCTCAAAGTTTCATGGAATTTTAATCACTCGTTTCTAAAATATTTAAAAAAAAATGAGAACTCGTTAATAATTTGATACGCCGTGTATATATCCTTCCTGTCATCCCTTCCTTCCGTAAACAGAATCTATTAGGGTCGGTTACCAAGGTCTATCTTTACACTAGGTACTGCAAGCAACAACACAGTCCGTTAAACGGTGTTTTTGTCTGTTTGTTTACTTTTGTGTTGTTTCGCTTTTTCAAAGTCGCTGATGAATTGTATTGATTTCATTCAGCCACTAATGGTTGTTTCAGTACAATGAAACCACTGATCCGCCTTTGAAATATGTATATATTGTTTTGAACTAAATATTTGTAGTTTCAACTCTCACATTCGCGACGGAGCTCTTTATTTGATTTCTTTTCATCGCCTCCTGACACGCTGTATATATATATATATATATATATATATATATGATGGCATGGCTTAGAGATGAGTTCTCAATATAGTTGGCTAGATTTAGTGAGACAGACAGAGAGGGTCGGACAGAGTCGCCAGACGGGGTTATTTAGGAGAGTCGAGTCCGGATCGAATCTCCCTTTGGAAGCGAAGGGTTAGAAGTTGTAATCATGAAGTGACTTTGAATTTCTGGATGTCTTCATTGACCGATCGAAGAAATAAAAGAAACATCATACTTTGCAACTGCCTTCTTCGTTGTCGGCTTTCTACACTCATCTTGATAATGAACATTGTATAAACCCCATCATTAAGAAATGTGTTCCCACCTATTATAAGTAATGACAGCCCCCTCCTTTGATAAAAGAACGAATAACTCATCCCTCTCCTAAAACATGTATTAAGAAGATATTAAGAAGAACCACTGCCTGTAAACTGTATAGATATCTCTATCTCTCTTCTATCCGTCCCCCCTCTCATCGTGTAATACATGTCCCTATTGTCTCTGTATTAAAATGTACCCGATATATCTCTCTCCAATATTAACACTCAACAATATAATATATAATATTCGTCATCTAAATATGACACTTATGCAACACAAATGTTAATATAAATTATATGACAATCTCAATCAGATGAAAAAGCTCCATCTTCAAATTGAAATTTCTTTTTCGACGTGCAATACACATTTTTAAAAAATTCAATGTAAAATTTTTTTAATTTTTGTATTCTTTCTTTTAGAAAAACAAATTTATTGTAAATTACAGAATTTAAATCTAATTGCCTATATATATATATATATATATATATATATATATATATATATATATATATATATAACACAGGCTCCTTCAGTCTTTGATAGACCATGGATACCCACGTAGGAGTGCCTGTGCGTGAAATTTCTCTGGCAGGAGGTGCGCAATCTCAAACCACATCTCTCCTGAGTCGACATTGTTAAGTACCAGTGGCAAGTGAAGTGTAGGTACAGAACGACAGGAAACAAATGCCGAGATAAGCGGAGAGCACATACAGCGCCTAGGATTTCCAAATGGTCATCCATCTGGTACTAACCAGGCTCAACGTTGCTTAACTTCGGTGATCTGACGTGAACTGGTGTGTTAACGCGATCATGCCGTATATATATATATATATATATATATATATATATATATATATATGTGTGTGTGTGTGTGTGTGTATGTGTGTGTGTGTGTAATGTATATAGATATGTGTGTGTGTATAATGTATATAGATATGTGTGTGTATAATATATATATATATATGTGTGTGTGTGTGTGTGTGTGTGTGTGTGTGTGTGTGTGTAATGGTCGTATAGAGTGATTTCCTAGAGGTAAATCTAACGAAACCTGGGTGATTATTAAAAAGTGCTCAATGAAGGACAGAGCTGATATATATATATATACTGTTTATTGTACAATCATTATTGGTTACATATGTGCATACATATTCCAGTGGAATCCTAATGCAAGAAGACCATCTCATCACATCAAAAAATAAAACGAACTATATTGGAAAGAGAGTCAAGATTACATTCGTTTTTTATAGGATATTCCGTTTTTTTTTTTTTTATAGGATATTCCGTTTTTTTATAGGATATTTCCGCTTTATAAGAAAGTGTGGTGTATTCTTTGTGAATGTGAGTAGTAGGTTTTGGTTTTTATTTTGGAGGGAGGTGTGATCAAGGAAAGGAGTAGAGGTGCATGGGGTTGACATATACCTATGGGAAGTATTATCGTTAAGCAAAGTTGCATAAGCAAACCAACCACATAACTGATCCCAAATGATAACTAAGTACTCTAACTAGAGGGGTTGGGAACGGAATACTTAACCAATATATATATAGAAATATATGCTATTATGTACTCGTTTGCATGGCCTTGAAAATCTATTTCTTTATAACGAAGCATAAAAATTATAAACCGTAATTAGACATGTAAATTAGATAGTACTTCTTCGTTATGAATGAAATACAAAAACTAGGGAAGTCATTACTCATCAAGGTCCAAAGACCACTCGAGGATAAAGGTTAATGAGTGTCAGATAGCTGGTGAGACAACAGCTTGCTGATCGATAATGGAGTGTTATTCTGTAACAGGACGGCTCAACAAGGTATTGTTTACATTAAACATGAAAAACGACAATGTTATAGTCCGCTATGAAGCAGACCCACGGTATCGTCTTAGACAGACGGACAATTCTATAAAATGAATTTTGCTCATGGAATTTTCTGATTTGTTTCTGACACTATTAGAGAGTTAGGGTCATTGTTAACAGTTGTTGTAGCTACACAAGTATTTATTGCAAATGATTTTTTTACTAGAAATTGCTCTAGACAAGGCATGGAGCCACTTGATGTATGAACAAAAACTAATACTACTTGAAAATAAAAAAGTCAGTAAGCAGGAAGTGTAAGATGGATATATTATCACCCAGAAAACAGCAATTCTCCTCTCTTTGTCAGACATATCGTTCATGGAATGCAACGAAAGATTGGAGCTCAGCCAAAAAAAAATAGTACTAATTGTGACCCAACGGGTCAGGGGTAGTTTTGCATATATAGAAAGAAATGAAAAAAAAAATCGAACACCTTGAAAAGCCTGGGAAAACGTGTGTATTCCTCAATCTTTTATGCAACAGGGTGGAAAACAAAGACGAAAGAAACAGACACGGTAAATAAATAGATAAATAAATAAATAAAGTTAACGGCACGAGAAAATGTTGTGTTTTTTGTAAAAAGGAATTTTCGAGAAAATCTTGAAAAAAAAAAGAAAGGAAAAAAAAACGAAATAAAAAGAAATATCTCAAACCGAGTTTGTTGGTGACGATGTTCGGTTTGATGTCTACTTAAAAATGCATTCAATTAGAACAAGCTGCGCAAGGTGGCACACATGAATGCTCGATTATTTGCAGCGTTCGGGGTTGTCTAATGAGAATGGAGTAGGTTGGTTAGCCTAATGAGTAGGAGAAGAGTGAGAGAGAAAGAGAGAGAGAGAGCAATATAAAGAGATAGATAGATAGATAGATAGATAAATAGATAGATAGATAGAGATAGGGAGAGAGAGAGAGAGAGAGAGAGCGACTTCTTTCTTTCTTTTTTTATTTTTATCGCTTTGTTTTAAGTAATTCTCACCGGTCGATTGCTGACTTCCAGTTTTTATTACACCGCACATGTATCACCATACTCTCACTCTATCTTCCTCGTTCTCTTACATCCTATCACTTCTTTCTCTCTCTCCTTCCCCTCCTTCCCTCCTCCTCTAGGTTTTCGTGTGTCCCGCTATCTGTTCCTTCATTTCTATTTCTCTAGAATGTGTCGATCTCTGTCTGACTATCTTCGTCTTCCTCTCTATATCTCTTTCCTATTCTAGCGTTTTCTAACAGTTTCTCTTTCTTTTTGTCTCTCTCTCTCTCTCTCTCTCTCTCTCTTGTTCCGTTTCTTTCTGTATATTTCTTTGTCATGCTAACTTTATATGTCAGTTTGTTTGTGTATCTCTTTTTGTCTTCGCTTTCTTTTTCTTTTTTACAGTGTATCAGCCTGGATGTGTGTTTATCATCTCCCTCCCTTCCCTCTCTCTCTCTCTCTCTCTCTCTATATATATATATATATATATATATATATATATGTATATATATATATATTAGTTGGCAGCTTGGCGGTGCCCGCTCGTAAAATACGCTTAAGCATGATATTTTTTTTACATAGGCATCACCACTTATCAAGGCCCAGAGACCACTCGAGGATAAGGTTTAAAGAGTGTACAGTAGTGAATTATGCAATATAGTAATCGTTACTAATAGAAATTTGGTAAATTTGTTAACTTAAGTGGAACGGCTCATCAATAACTTGTTTACGTTAGACTTGAAGACAACCATATTGTAGTCAGCTGGAAAGCAAGATAACAGAAGACAATTCCACAGGCGTGCAGTTCTAATAAAGAAGCTTTGTTCATGGAATCAACGTTTAGGTTTAGACACAGATAAAGAGTGGGGGAATTATCTATAATGTTTTCAGCTAGTCGAGTGTTTTTCGTGAAAGTTTGGCGAGGGGTGACCATAGATTGAAGCTTAGTCGAGCACTTGCCATGAAAATAACGATAAAACAGAGACAAACTCGCAACATCTCTTCTGGGAGATAGAGGTTGCAGGGAAGAGAAAAGAACATCTCCTACGAGGTTACGACGTCGTTTTTGAATTCTATCAAGATAGGGCAAGTCCTTTCCAGGTATCAGTACTCCATCCTTGGACGCACATGGCTCTTAAAATCTTCTTTCCCCGTAAATTTAACTCATTAATAAGAAAAAATGGTAAGATACCCCCGGGTGTGGACAGGGGATCATCCGATCTGTAATCGAATACTCTACCACTGATCTATATATCCAGATTAATAATTAATCTGTGTTTTTGTTCTTAAGTAGAATTTCCTGAAATTTTGTTATCTCTCTTGCCTGGCGTAACGTAAAATATCCCCCTGTAAAAATCATTCTTTATTATCTATCAGGGAGAAAAGCTAATTTTAAAATCGAAGTCTTTCGATTTTAAAAATTTATCGGATGAATTTCTGTACAAAACATATCTAAGAACACTGCCATACATATAAATTAACTTTGTGTGAAACTTGCAAATAATAGGCTCAGCCGTTTCGGAAACCAGGAGGAAGGAACTCTCTCGAATCCAAAAAGTGAGTTGGTTGGTTGGTTGTTTTTGTTTTACGGCATATCAACCCTTTTCGGGTTATTTAATGCCGAATCCAAAGATTTTGAAGAAAAATCTTTTTAATAGAAAATATTTGTTGTTTTCACGTCGGTTTCTATTAAACCCATAGTTGGGATCCAAACAGGTACTACCACTCCGGGTCAGAGTGGACCTGGGAGCAATGGTAATTAAAGGGTGGCTCCAAACTCCCCAAAGCCCACAAGCTGGGGCCTCACCACTGGATATAGTTTAAGGTCATATCCAGGACCACCATTGAGGGACTTTTACCCTCTGCAGGGAGGGGGGGCAGTCGGCGTATTCTACTGCTCCACCGACAGGGCCCCAAAAAGTGAGCTTTATATATATATATATATATATATATATATATATATATATATATATATACGTAAGAACAAACTGAGTTATGTGTTCATCAACGTTTCGTCTTTATTTCGAGACTTCGAAATAAAGAAGAAACGTTTGTGCACATATAACTCGGTTGTACGTTTTTATTTCTCTATTTTGTTGGAATACTATTTCCATTATTCTCACCGTATATATATATATATATATATATATATATATATATATATATATATATATATATATATATATAACAATTGAACGTGGCTGTCTGTCTGTCTGTGTGTCTGTCTTTCTGTGTGTCTGTGTACATTTCCCTACGAAATAACCGTCAATTATTAGTCTACGGACTCGAAATTTGATATACATTGTACTGAGATTTGGGAAAATCGACGTGATTGGTTTTCGGCCAGAAATTTGGCTGTTAAAGGGTAAAAGTTCAACAATTGCATCTTTGAGAACCCTACCAAACTCCTCCAACAATTTTTGGGTCTAAACACTTGAAATTTTAGATATAGGTTCCTTGGACATGGATCCAACTTAATAACTCGATTTGAGCCCAAAACAATAAATTTGTAGAGGTGATAATAGGTGTCAAAGTTAAAAAAAAATTGACGTTTTCTTTTTTTCATCTCAGCATACACCTCCAAACACCTGGGCAACGCTGGGCACCCATGCTAGTATATATATATATATATATATATATATATATATATATATATATATATATATATATATATATAAATAAAATAAAATAATTAGTGCGCCACCATCGAGAATCGAAACTAAAACGTTTAGCTTACGACTTATTTTTGCTTCTGCCGTCAATTACTGAGCTATGAAGACGTGTTTGGTAATTGGTTAGATCTTTTGCTAATGAATGCAATTCCATGACTAATATATAAGAAAGTTGAATTTTCTTTTTAAATAAAAAGAAAAGAGTCTTGACTTTTTTCTCCTTTGGCCTTCGTCCAAACGACTGGGTTCTAAGTAGGACGCCCCCGGTACAAAATGGTGAATGTGGTACTATGGTGAAAGAGAATGCTCGCTAAGAGACCCTTTTGTTTAGTTCTAGAGTGACAAGGATGACCAACGACCCCCATTCTTCCCCTTATGAGTTGACCTTGTGCCTAAATTTGTGTTCATGTTGAATTTATATTGTATTTTTAACCTAAACCAAAGATTTGATATTTCAAAGTGTAGTATCTGTTCCGATGCTACACTTAAGTTAATTTGACCTCCATCAATGGAGGGGAAACACTCTATACTCAGACAATTATTATTTTGGGTCTTTACCAGAGTGTTATGTTTGTCCTTCTTTTGGGGAGCGGGGTTCCCCCCCCCCACATTTAAAAAGACGACCTTGTGTCACATTTTGCTTTCGTGGGGAAGCAAATAAATAACAATAGAAAAAAGGGTTTTTAATATGAATATCAGTAGACAAAAAAAACAAAACAAAACACAAATTTACAGGAGTATATATATATATATATATATATATATATATATATATATATATATATATATATATATATACTAGCATTTCAGCCCGGCGTTACCCGGGTATTTGGATGTGTATGTTAAGCAAAAAAAAAAAATAATAATAAAATAGTAGTTGGAAGGCAGGCTCGAACCCGTACCGCAAAGGAGGAAAAGAACGGTCTAAAAACCTAACGTTTTGCTGTTACGACCATCGCCAAACCGGAAGCGACATTTTAAAAAATTAAGGCTAGACAATCTAAAGGAGAGGATAACTTTCAAAAATATCGGCGATAAAAGTGACCCCCCTGTAGAAAAGTGCCTAGTTGAAGGGGAAGATATTAATGTTTTTAGCCAATTTTTCGATATTTGTCGTATGAAAGGTCGAACTTTAAAACGATACTGATCTGAGTAATTCGAAAGAGACTGCAGAGGTGAATATTTTTAAAAACTTTGACCCCTATTATAACACCTTAAAATTTATTGTATTGGGCTCAAATCAAGTTATTAAGTTTGATCCACGTCCAAGGAACCTTTATCTAAAAGTTAAAGTGTTTAGACCCAAAATTGTCGGAGGAGTTTGGTAGGGTTCTCAAAGGCCAATTCGTTGAACTTTGATCCCTTAATCGCCAAATTTCTGGCCGAAAACCAATCACATCGATTTTCCCAAATCTCAGTACCCTGTATATCAAATTTTGAGTTTGTAGACTAAAAATTGACAGAGTTATTTCGTAGGGAAATGTACACAGACACACACACACACAGACACTTTCACTTATATATATATATATATATATATATATATATATATATATATAGATATGTGTGTTTATGTATATATATATATTAATATATATGTATCTAAATACACACATATATATAATTATTACTATTATTATCTTTTAATTATATATATATATATAAATATATATATATATATACATATATATATATATATATATATATATATATAGTTGTAACTATTTTTTTTCTTCAACACTCTCCGCTCTATTTCTCCCTGTCTGTTACTCTTTGCGCCTCCATTCTTTACCCTCTCTCTCTTACTCTCTTTCTGTAGTTTCACACACGTTCAATTAACTGCATAGACCATACATTAGTTACCATACTTGTAAGTATTGTTTCGTGTCTGGCTTTCTGTTCTTCTTTTTTTAGTTTCAGCGCTTTTCACATTCGAATTAATAGATTAGATTTTTGTTTTTTAATGAAGAATGGGAAAACTTTCCTGTCGCCTGGCAGAGCGCGTTTCACGTTGTTGTTTTCGAGATTAAAGTAGAAAAAAAGAATTCACTTTTTGAAATGGAAGCAATCACTTAGAAATGATTTCAGGACTTGAAGATTCAGCTGTAGGACCATCCCCCGCCCACCAAAAAAAAAAAACTAAATAAGAAAAACAAATACCTCTTGTGGTTAAATACTTCTCCGTGGACGTCTAGTAGCCTTCAACTGGGCCCACTTACGATCGTCAGTCTCCATATTGGAAGTTTCGCTTCCAAATTGGCAGATGGCTGGAAGTTGATTGAAGAACCCGAACATACTGAATCTCGACAAGATGATTTTATTAATTACAAGCATTGAGAAACAGATCAAGCAAAATGAAAACGAAGAAGATGCTTATGTAGATTGGTAATCTTTTAAACCAACGCATTTCACGTGAAAACATTATTACGTACTTACCTGGCATGTCAGTATTAGTATAAATTCAATTCGAAAACATGCAATTTTTTTTTTTTTTTTACAAAGGATCCTCTACTGATCAAGGCCCGGAGGCCACTCTGGGATAAGGATTATTGCGTGTAAAGTAGTCAATGGGATACTATCTTAGTAATCGTTAGTAGTGGAAATTTGGTGAATTGGATTACATAAGGGAACGGTTTTATCAAGAATTTGTTTATGTTGGACTTGAAAACTACAAAATTGTAGTCAGCTGGAAAACAGGCAAACGAAAGAGAGTTCCACAGGCGAGCAGTTCTAAGAAAGAAGCTTTGTTCATGGAATCTACGTTTAGACACAGATAAAGAGTGTAGGAAATTAGTGGCAGTGGTTTCAGTTTGACCGGTGTTTTTCGTGAATGTTTGACGAGAGGATCATAGATTGGAGCTCAGACGAGCATTTGACATGAAAAAAAAACGATTAGGCAGAGACAGGCTCACAACGTCTTCTCTGTGGGAAAGAGGTTGCAAGGAAGAGAAAAGGGACATCTCGCACTAGGCTACGAAGTCTATTTTGAACTCTGTCAAGGCAGGATAAGCCTTTTCTAGCAGCTCCTGTCCAGATGTGGCAACAGTACCCCATCCTTGGACGTGCTTGGCTTTTATATAGATAGAGAATGCATCAGCAGTGAGATATTTACTGAAGCTGTAGATGTATACAATAATTTTTCCAGCGACTTTGGCAATGGATTTGATGTACGTGTTCCATTTCAGATTAGGAGTAATGGTCAAGCCCAGAAGCTTGTCAAAACATGGAGTCTTCCCAAGACAAGAGCCATTCATTTCGATTGAAGCCAGATAAGGACCACATTTATAGTATATAGAATTTACCAAACATTCACAGACAGGTTTCATCGATGCCTAGCTCACCAGTGTCAGGCTAAAATCAACAAGTCTGGTATTCATTTAAATAATTTTTATATTCTTTTTTTGTTGTCGCCTTTGTACTAACTCCAGTCAAAGGGAAACATTCCCTCTAATATTTTTTACGAGTGACGTTCCGAAACTAATGCCTACTTTTTATATTCTACCGGTATTGATTAGAATGGATTTCTAATAACACTGTTATAATGACTAAACTTATGCATTCATTATTTGAATGTTTCATCTCTCTGTTGCAGATATTGACGGCAAGAAACACTAAAAAGCAAACGCCCGCCACTTGATCGTAAGAGGGTACTATTTGGGACCATAACAAGGGAAAGATTAACAAGCTGTTAATTTACGTTACGTTTAAACTTCTGCATATCAGTACAGTCAGCGAAGAAGGTAGCAGATATGGAATTCCAAATCTAGCTGTTCGAGGGAAGAAACTATTAGAGTCGAAGGATTTATGGTATTTATGGGACTTAACATTAAAGGGGTGTGATTTTGTTGCTAAGTGAGTTTGTCGGGGATATGTACGGTCGAGGGGGCACAAGCGCTACGAGGTCATCAGAGCACATACCATTAAAATGCTTGTAAAACAGGCACAGCGGTGCAACATTTTAGCGATGGGACAGGGGTTGGAGCTTAGTTGACAAAATGGAACCTATTAGATTGAAGACTCTGTTTTGGAACATAACAAAAGATAAAAGACTAGTTATAGATTCACCAGCCCAGATGTGGCAATCATACTCCAAACAGGAGCGAATGGTAGCTTTGTTGAGGCACATATTACTTTCAGGTGTGAGTAGTTTTCTAGCAGGATAGAGGGAATCCACCATTTTTTGCAACAGCATTCGCAATGTCCTCAATGTATTTGTTCCTATTCATATGACCTGTGAATGTTAAGCAGAGGACTTTGGAGGAAGAATTCTCAGGTAGGGTGTTATTTGTCATGGATATCGGTGGTTGGAGAGGCGTCTTGTGATTGTTAAAGGAAAGCAGTTTAGTCTTAATAGCATTAAATATTATCATACATTTAAGGCCCCATTCTACTAGAGTCTCGAGATCATTTTCTAACGATTCTGCCATTGTCTTAGATTTGTATACATGTGTTCTTCACACTTGCTTTAGAGCGTTGTATCATCAGCAAATATACCCATCTCAGAAACAATATTATAAGAGAGATCGTTAATGAATTTCAGGTATAATAGTGGTCCAAAGATCGACCTCTCAGCACCCCCGCATTAATATTATACTGCTTGGATGTACGCCAATCAATGACAATCTGGATAATCCTGTCTAAGAAAGATCTAATTATATTTAGTATCGGTCCACTGTATGGTATTACTGGACGTCGTCCAGTAATACCATACCGTTTTAATTTTTATTAGCAGCCCTTCATGCAAGACTTTGTCAAAGGCCTTAGATATATCAGGGGTTACAGCCCTGACTTAAATCGCCTTATCCAGTGCATGGCATATGCGTTCAGAGATGATTGTTAGAATATCTCCAGTATAACGATATTGTTTAAATCCATATTGTTTGCCAGAGCGAAGATTAGCTTTTGCGAGGTTGTGGACTAGTGTTTGATTAATTAAGGTCTCAAAGAGTTTATCGAAGAGGGAGAAGAGACTGATGATTGAGAGGATTAGTCCTTTCAGCAGAATTATTGTGCACTGGTACTACAGAGGCTATATTTTAGCTATTAGGGCAGCAAGATTCAGCAAGGTATTTATTGTAGAGCTTGGAAAGTACGGGAGCATGCTCAACTGAGCATTTCTTAATAAGTACAGCAGTGATGAGTTCAGACTCACTTAGAAGTTTTTTTTATTATATCGCGGGCATGAGAAGGGGTGGTTTTCACATCATCTAGTGTGTTTTTAGTCCGCATAGGGAGATTTGTATATTGTTATGTGCACGTGTATTTCGCGGGGTGTCTCTTGTGAAGCGAGTTTTGCACGGTTTGCAACAATCCATCATCCAAACAGACATTGCTTGTGTCTAGTAGCGTGAAGTCTAAGAGAATTAGAAACAATTCCGGGATAAACAGAGCGTCTTTTAACATTTAGCACTTACTATTCTCAAACGATCACAATTTTTTTACTGACCAGGTTGCGTCGCTTAACATCGCCACGTTGACACACCAATTCGTCTCTGATGTATTAATCTACGAATGACATTCCGAAAGTAACGCCTTCTCTCTCCACATCTTTATCACAAGCGTCATGTTGCTGGTCTAAATCTCTTCTAAAAGTAATCTAATGACATGTGTGCTACAGAATTGTCAGTTTTATTCCCTGCTTCCTTTGTTCCATCTCGTTTTATGACTCATTATAATTCCTATTCCAGTAGTGTATTACTAGGGCTGTGACAACAGCAGATTCTTTACATTCTTTTGACTCTTGAGTATATATCCGACACAGTCAGACTCAGCTAATTAACCGAGAACCAACTCAGTCTATATAAAAAAAACATATAAGATATTAACGGATATATACTCAAGAGTCAAAGCAATGAAAAGAATATTCTGTTGTCACAGCTCTACTTATTAACAAGGACTACAGGCTTGTGTGATTCTATTTGTGTTGACTGTTTTATTCCACATGTTGGGCTATTAGAGATTTATCAAGTACCTTTGTTTTGAAATGACACGCCATTTTATTATTAATAATGAATTATTTTATTTGTTTCAGATAAAATCCAGAATGTGGACAATTAAACATAAGTGTTCTTTTTTTTTTTTTTTTTTTTTTTTTTTTTTGCACACGAGAGCTGCATGAGCTGTTCAAAGAGAATTTCGTCGACATTTTAATCAAACTGGACATCTGGCAGTTCCAAAACGAGCCATAATTCTAAACATGGTCTATTCTCTTCGTACAGAAGACACGCTGCAGAATAAAAAATGACTCATGGGACACCAAGAACAGTAAGAACCTCACATAACGTGGAATTCGTTCGAGAAGCTATTGTAAGGAGTTCTAAAGCGATCTGCTCGGAAACATTCTGTTACCTTTGGAATTAGTGTTCGTTCTACAAGGCGCACCTTACACGAGGAGCTCCACTTCCCTCGATACAGATTGGACTTATAGAATCGTCTTTTCAGGATTAACATCAGTAGGATTCTCTTGTCTTTGTGTTAATCATCATTTACTTCCTTATATCACGTGGTTTCATGACTTTTCAAAATCGACTTCCGTTAAGAAATTAGGCCAAGGAATGACAGGTGCTCGACTGAGCTTCTATCTATCCCCTCCTGAGTAAACCATTAGCAACAAACACTCATCTAGCTACTACAACTGTTGATAATTTAAAATACTCTGTGTCTAAAACTAAATGAAAACTCCACGAGCAAAGTTTTTTTCCTAAAACCATTCGTTTGCCAAACATGATACTGTGGGGCAGTTTTCCTAGTAACGCTGACATCGCCGCTTTCAAGGCTAATGTAAATAAATTCTTGAGCCATCTTCTTGAACTCTTACAAAGTTCCACCATTACCGATCCCCACGGCGTTATCTCACCTTTTACTTGGCATTAATTAACTTTCATAATCAAGTGGCCTTTTTGTCTTGATGTAGATTGACCTTTCCCTAATCAATAAAAAGTCCAGGTTACTCATAGGTTGCCTCTCTTTGTTCAGATATTTTAGACATGTTGTGTATCCCGTTTTTTTTTCTAATACACTATATAGCTATTTGTCTTTAAACATATAGTCTTCCATTTTATTTTGAACGTATCGTCTCCCTTTTCACTCGATTTTATTAATTAAAAAAAAGGAATTAAAGGTTGCCTCTCGTTATTCAGATATAAATAAGACAGACATGTTGGCCCTATTTATATACGTCTATGTTTCGGCAGTTCAGGTTATACGATTATGTTAAAGTAGTTTATTGATGCGAGATTTTACTTCCTACTTGCGTAAAATACGCTTAAATATGCTATTTAAATCTGTCCAGATTTCGTATATATTATTATAAAGTCATGATTTCAAAAGTAAAAAAATGGTTTGGGTACCATCAGCTAAAATCGAAATCGAAGCATTCAAAACTGGTTCCGTTTCCACCGTACAAACGTAATACGCATATAAACCGACCAAAAATGAAAAATGAAAAATAAACTAAGATGACTGTACATAATAGTTAATTTTTTTTAATTCTTCCTCATTTTTTACTCCTTAAAAACAATTTTAACCGGCTAAAGACCCATAAAAAACGGCCTGTAAAAAATCCAATCATTTGAGGCCTCTAGTGCCGCTCTTCGAATTTTTTGTAACGTATCGTCTCCCATTTTATTTTAAACGTATCGTCTTCCTTTTCACTCGATTTTATCTATAAACATAAAAGCGAAAATGTAGGCATGTATATATGTAGGTTCGCTTTTTGTGTATGCCTGTAAAAAGCTTTTTTCAGAGAAGGGGTCGGTCGGCTCACAACTTCTTAAAACTTTTTATATCACATATAGATCATAATATCTACGAGTTAACAACGGAGGTCGCCTGTCTATTTAATTTGCTCGACCATTAAAAGATAAATATTCAACATTTTTCGCTCGCCGTGGATTAGGCTTTTCCTATAATAAAAGCGACACTAATTCTGGCAGTATTGTTACGGTGGCGATCGCCGGAAATGTCTGAAAACAATCAGATTTGATCAATGTGGAAATATTTTCCTTATATCAGACAATTGCTATTCAATTTGGACAATCCCTTTTTATGGGTAGCTGGTTTCGACCCCCCAAATCTTGGGAGAATAAAAATAAAAAAAGCGTTCCCGCAGTAAATGAAATACTACCTAGCAGTCAAAGTAGAGCTCATTAAAACGTGCACCTGTCAATTCTAAATAATTAAATAAATTCAAACGTGCTTCCGTTAGTATTTTGCGGTAGCTCAATGGTTAACGTCGCACGTTTTTTTTTCACACTTTAATTTCCCACTTTGCCTCAAGGGTTTGGGTTCGATCCTCATACTTACCTACCAAAGCTTTTTTTTTTAAATTTTGCCCTCCCCCCAGAGTTTTGATGTACCCAAAACGCCGGGTACTCCCCGCTAGTTAATGATAAAAATTGAATCCCTCCATCCAGCTTAAGAAAAGTGAGGGCGAAACCGATCAATTGTCCTCCCCCTAATAATGTTTTTTTTTTGTTTCCCACTTTTAATCATAAACGTCAAAACGGGTCTTCCTATCATGATTGCAATTATTAAATTTTGTATTCCGCATAAAATGAATATATATATATATATATATATAAAGTGGGCTTTGTTTGTTTGTTTGTCTGTGAGCGGATCAGTCTCTATAAATTTTCTCTGTCAATGTATGGTATACAGATTTCACACTTGATATATAAGGGAGTTGGACACGTGAAAGAACTTCGATTTAGTCTTTAGCTGGTTAAAATAGCTACTAAAGGGCCATAATTAAAAAATGGAACCTGGCAGGCGTAAATCGACTAAACCTGTTACTTTTCCGCAGTCGCAAATATATATTTTACCTTTAACAACGTTATTTTGTAGTATCTTTGATTGTAACGAATAATGCTGGAGAACGACATGTTTTTTTTTTCGATTCTGACTGATGCCATCCTAGTCATATTTTTTTAAATATTATGGATTCTCTGTTTATTGCTTGACGTAATTTCTGTACGTTCTCCCCAGCGAACTAGATCCTCTTTCAAAGTGATTTGGATGTATCTTAGATAAGATACATCAATGAAATCTGTGTGATTTTTTTAAACCAAGGCCTCACCACTTATCAAGGCGCAAAGCCCACTCAAAGATAAGGTTTAATTAGTGTCATGTGAACGATGAGACAACACCAGCAAGATTAGAACTGACGGTAGAACTTAGTAATTTGAAAAGCTATGACAGTGGTTGTAGCTAAAGAAGTTGTGTTGTGAATGTTTTACACAAGGAATCATAGATTAGAACTCAGTCAAGCAACTGCCATCAAAGTAACGATGGCGCAAGGAAAGATTAGCAACGTCTCTTCTGTGAGAGAGTGATAGCAAGTAGGAGAAAATGACATTGCTCACTAAATTTCGAAATTAGTTTTATACTTTGCTAAAGAAGGAAAGGGTGCTCTGAGCAGCACCCACCCAGATGTGACAGTAACATTCTATTCATGATTATAATTTTTTTTCAACATTGGCCTTTTGTCTACTATTAAAGCGTAGTATCTTTTCTGAGACTACATGTAAACTTTTTTTCTGTTCTTGGGTAGTGAAGAAGAAATCTTTTTAGACAGAGGCAATTTTTATTTTTTGTCTCAATCCAGAGTGTCCGTTTTCTGTTTTCTGGGTTTACCTCATGGAAATCCGACCTTGTATCTGACTTTGCCTTCGTGGTGAAGCAAGTTAATAAGAACTACAAAAACTACTATGGCAAAACTTCATTTTTCAAACAGGTGCGTTAGAGAACTGTCGATGGAAATATGCATTTGGTAAATGTTTGCGGGCATCTAGAACAAGACGCGTGCATTAAATCTAGGACACTAGTCATAAAAATTCGGTCGTTTAACAGAGTAGCAATCGCTTTATCATCGACATAATCCGGCCAAGTTATGTAAATGCCAAATTTTTAGAGTGCC
Organism: Euprymna scolopes; assembly: GCF_053919585.1. Lineage (NCBI taxonomy): Eukaryota > Metazoa > Mollusca > Cephalopoda > Sepiida > Sepiolidae > Euprymna > Euprymna scolopes. The sequence goes on from NC_136483.1 coordinate 169,193,679, forward strand.
GGGCGAAAATTTTTCGTTTTTTGTTTTTGCTTTATCGAAAAAGATAGCCAATTTTAAAAACGTAAGCAAACACTTATAAAACAAGAAACACATTAATTATAGTCTAAAATTTAATCGTATAGTTACTATGAAACGCGCTGAAATAATAACGTTATAATTTAAAAAGCCATTCTTAATATGAGGAGGATTTTTTTAAAAATGATTTCGTACATTCACCTAACGATTTTATCAACAAAATATACCGTAAAAATTAATTTGCATTAGGTATTGTTTGCAAATTGTCGGCTGCTTCGAGTTCATTAGTGCTGCAGACTGATTACTGGTGTGCCGCGAAGAGTTAATAGCAGGAAGCCACTTAATGTCATTTTGTTTAATAAAGACATTAAATTTCGAAATTATGATGCCATGAGTAAATTTATGAACCTTTTTCCAGTTTTAAGTTATATTAATAGAACGAATTAGTAAGTCTTTCTAGTGATAGTAGTCTTGGATTAAAAATACGCAAAGCTGCTACTGGACGCCTTTTGCATTTCAGTTATGGAAGATTATCCAACTCTATGTAACAAAAAGGCCATCAAAATCTTACTACTATTGTACTACCTGGGATTTTCTTAAATTATATTAAAGATAAAAAGGTGAAAGACTAAAAAAAATATTAAAGAAAGTATTTCTCACATTCGCTCACATATTGCAGCAGTAGTTAAAAAACACCAGGCACAATTGCCCCACTGTCATTCACCATTAGTATTCTATACCAGATATGTTGATTTCTGTGAATCAAAAATCTCCATAAGTAATCTTTCTTTTTTTCTTCTTCTTATTATTCTATTGCAAAAAATGGCTTCATTAGCAGGAAATAGTAATTTTTCTTGTAGTAGGTATGCCGTGAAAAAAAAAATCAATAGTTTGCCGCCATGTAAAAAAAAGGTTGGGAACCACTAGTTTAACGTTTCGGCTCCTTCCGACGATTATGTTACCTACCTGTAATATGGCAACGATAACATGGTCCGTATTCTGCATGAATACCAGAAAATTCTATTCCAGCCAATTCAGATACACCGATAAAAATTCTAGTTCGGACACAAATGTGGCCGGGCGACGGACGGCCAAAGCCTCTTTCAGAGAAGCGAAGACGCGCAAAACAATATAGAAAAAAAAATAAAAAGAAAGAACAACATGTCCGTCTGATTTAATGTATTTTTCAATAGCAAAGATTCGTCGACTCAGATGACATTTTTCACTTGTTATCTTTATTAATTACTGAGACGTGGTTGTGCCTGGGGTGTGCTGGGCGGTTGAGCGCGGGTATGAAAGCCACTTTGGAGACGCATAGTGCTTAACACGTGCAGGTACCACTCGTCGGAGATAATCGACTTCAACAGCGGCGAGAAAGACAAGCCGGTGCTTGCGAGAAACTTCGAGACAAGTCAGTGCATGAAGATGTTCTTGTCGGCCATCAATCAAGCAGTGAACCATGCACTACAGAGACAAGGAAAGAAACGACGGCTTAAAGAGTCGGTAATTAGTCCAAAGTAGCTCTGGACGCAGACGGACGTAGTGGACAAACAACAGGCGGCCGATGACCACATTACAATACAGATGCTTTGATTATCAATTTTGTGGATCACGTTGTATTTTCATTTATATTCCGCTTCGGTTAGATGCGAAAGGCAGTTTTTGAAGCTGCTTTTTTATATCAATTCTAAATATAAATTATAAAAGGATACACTCAAAAGAATAATAATAGCTAATTAATAAAATATCATTTTTGGGAACCAGTATAGAATTGATGTTAAGACTAAACAGCTTTCTTTTAACAACTAAATATATATACATTTTCACTCACCAATTACCATAACAAATAACACACCACTCAGGAGCTCATCGTTCAAACTTCCCTTTTTAATATTCACAGGAAACATGAATTAGAACAAAAGCCAGGTACGACCAATGATGGAGTACTGTTTCCACATCTGGGCAGGAGCTGCTAGAAGCAGCTATCCTGCCTTGACAGAGTTCAAAATAGACTTCGTAGCTTAGTAGGGGATGCCCTTTTCTCTTCCCTTCAAGCTCTTTCCTACAGAAGAGAACTTGCGAGCCCCTCTCTGCTTTATCGTTATTTTCATAGCAAGCGCTCATCTGAGCGTCAATCTATAGCCCACTCCGCCAAACTTTCACGAAAAACACTTGTCTAACCAAAATAACTATTAATAATTTCCCACACTCTTTATCTGTGCCTAAATCTAGATATAGATTCCATGAACAACGCTTCTTTCTTAGAACTGCACGCCTGTGGAACTCTCTTCCGTTTGTCTGCTTTCCAGCTGACTACAATCTGATTATCTTCAAGCACAACGTAAACACGTTCTTGATAAACCGTCCCTCCCCTTAAGTAATCCAATTTACAAAATTCCCACTACTTACGTTTACTACGCTATAATCACAATGACTAATCTTTATCCTTGAGTGGCTTCCGGGCCTTGATAAGCATCCTATGTATTTATAACATCGCGATTAAAACCAGTAAATGGAATATTGTTGTCACATCTGAGTTATTCCATTAACCACTAATCTCTTACTTTTAGAGGCTCTAATTTTATAAGTCCCGCACTGTCGGCCAGTTCCATCTTGTCTTGTCGTCGCGATGTTTAATCCATGTTCCTGCTTTGCAAGTACTTTAATGGAATGTACCCTGATGAACTCATATCACTTGTGCCCCCTTCCCGTACTTACTTCTGATTCAACAAGCAGCAAAATCCCACCCATTCACTGTTGAGGTTCATAGATACGAAAAAGCCTTCTACTATAATAGTTTCTTCCCGCGAACTGCTAGAATTTGGAATTTCTTTCCCGGTTTCCTGTCTCCATGACTGTGCTTACAATGAAAAAAAAAACATAAATGTTATGTGAACAAACATCTAGGAGCTCAAATCCCAACAGCCACCTTGTTAGACACGGTTCAAATATGACGTTTCTGAATTTTTGAGATGAGGATAAGTTATTCGTATTATTTGGATTCATCGCACTACTGTTCTCATCTTGATTGTCATTTTCAGAACGAATCAATCGTTGTAACTTCCGAATTTCTTAAGATGTATTTTGTCGGACTCGGGATGTTTCTCTAAAACTCGGGGATTTGGACAACATTTCGAGCAGAACCGTTTATTTACTTCATGCACGTAGCATGCACTTGTTCCGTCAGTCACGACTGGATTGAAGCCCTAAGCAATTCGCAATTAAAATTTCGGTCGCCCACACTTAGGATTGGACCTTCAGCCTTCTGGAGAATACCGCTTTTTACAATTGATTTTTCCAAGTACTCTACCCATGCATTATGCAATTAGACCTTAATGCTTTTTTTTATACACTCCTAAGCAATACGTACGTTTTTTTACGCATTTATTCATCACTACGACTACAATGCCGCGTTCTCCATTATCTTCTTCTTATATTTATTTCTAATGTCTGTCTGTGTGTGTGACGCAGTTTATCTCAGCCTACAGGCAACCCACCCAGGCAAGTAAGGTACCGAAACGAAGCTTATGACTGAGCGGATGTTTTAGTGATATTTATATTTATGTTTCGTGTATGGAAATGCAAAAAAACAAAAAAGAAAAAATACAAAAAATACAAAAAAATAACGATTTACTAAACGACGTTTTTTTTTTTTTTACATGGGGGTCACCACTTATCAAGGCCCGAAGGCCACTCAGGGATAAGGGTTATTGCGTGTATAGTAATCAATGAGATAATATTGTAGTAATCATTAGTATTGGGGGTTTTGATAGAGTTGGATATTTTTCCGGTATTCACCGGAAGTTTTTCTCTCCCTTAGTAAGTTCGATTTACTGTGTGCGTGTGTGTGTGTGTGTGTGTGACGCAGTTTGTCTCAGCCCACAGGCAACCTATTCAAGTAAGTAAGGCACCAAAATGAAGCTTATGACACAGCGGGTGTTTTAGTAATATTTATATCCATGTTTGGTGCATGGAAATGTAAAAAAAAAAAAAAAAATAAAATAAAAATAACGATTTATTTACTGGATATTTTTCCGGTACAAGGACTCATGTTTTCCCAGCTGGGCAAACCTGGGTTCTTGTATACATAAATAAACTTAGTTTCTCGGGATACTTACTTACGGCAAACTTTAAATGCGCCTTTCGATTCCAGAACCAACAATTACGAGATTTTATCCCCCCTAAAAAAAAAACTTATTTGGTAGCGTTTATTTATAATTTTTTTTTATTCTAGGACCTGTTACATTTCGTTAGAGAAGAGTTCCATTTTTCCGTTAAAAAAAATAACGGTTATTGGACAATTCGCAATACAATTACTTGCTACTTTTAATTACTTTTGGATGCACTGATTTTTTGTTTATACTAAAACGGTTTTCTACTTTTGTTTTTTTCCGTTAATATAGCAGCAATTATCTGATGATAGTGAATAAAATAATTAAAACTAAGTATTGCAGTTATTAAAAAAACAACACTAACCGATGCAATTATCTACCTATATAAAAGCCAGGTATGGCCAAGGATGGAGTACTGTTGCCACATATGGGAAGGAACTGCTAGAAGCAGTTTATCCTGCCTTGACAGAGTTCAAAATAGATTTCGTAGCTTAGTGGAGATGCCTGTTATCTTCCCATCAGCCTCTTTCCTACAGAAGAGACGTTACGAGTCTGTCTGCTTTATCGTTATTTTTATAGCAAGTGCTCGTCTGAGTTTCAATCTATGCTCCTCCCTCGCCAAACTTTCACGAAAAACACTCTTCTAGCCAAAACCACTATCAATAATTTCCCACACTCTTTATCTGTGCCTAAACCTAAATACAGATGCCATGAACAAAGCTTCTTTCTTAGAACTGCACGCCTGTGGAACTCTCTTTTGTTTCGTTTGCCTGTTTTCCAGCTGACTATAATCTGATTGTCTTCAAGTCCAACATAAACAAGTTCTTGATGAACCCTCCCCCTAAGTAATGCAATTTACAAAATGATGACTACGCTATAATCCAATTCACTAATGTATACCGATTAACACTTATCCTCGAGTGGCCCCAGGCCTTGATAATGGTGATTCCTGTGTAAAAAAAAACCTAAGAAGTTTCGTTACATTTCATGAGGATATGTTTTCGTTCTTAGTTTAACTGCCGCTTCATGATACAACTTTGAAACGAACTATTTGTAGTCTCGGAGGCGGGTAAAGACTTGGTCAACATTACCTTTAGCATTTATCATTATTACTACCACTACTACAACAACAACAGCAACAACAACAACAACAACAACAACAACAACAACAACAACAACAACAACGACGACGACGACAACAACAACAACAACAACAACAATAATAATAATAAAAAATTAAACAATTCACCCAATATTGTTTTATATTTTATTACGACGACGAGCCAGAAGACTTCAAAACATAATCAAACTTGCAACACCATGAGGACACATGGGGGAAATTCTGTTCCTCAATAGGAGGCACTCTGGATAGGAGCACAAAAAAATTTCCTCTGTCTAGAAGGATTTCTACTCCACCGATCGAGGATGAAAAGTGAAGTACATTATCAGAAAAGACACTACACTATGATCTGCAACCTCTCTCCCACAGAAGAGACGTTGCAAGCATATCTTGGTTTTATCGTTATTTCCGTGGCAGGTGCTCGTCTAAACTCCAATCTCTGGTCCCTCCCCCTCGCCAATATTTTACAAAAACACCCGTCTAGCTGAATCCACTGTCAAAAACTTTCCCCAATCTTTATCTATGCCTAAATCAAAACGTAGATTTCATGAACAAAGCTTCTTTCTTTGAACTGCACGCCTCTGGAACTCTGTTCCGTTTGCCTGCTTCCCTCCTGACTATAATTTGAATGTCTTCAAGTCCAACGTAAACAAATTGCTGATGAACCGCCCCCTTAAGTAGACACTTTAAATATCCACACTAACGTACTGTACTTACAATAACCCTTATCCCTGAGTGGCTTCCGGGCCTTGGTAAGTGGTGACCACCTTGTAAAAAAAAAAAGATTTCGGCTACCGGAACACATTTCTTTTCTTAAAATTCAATTTATTTTTTCGCAACTAATCATATAAAAGATACGCTATTATTTGGAAGATATACACTTCAATATATAAATGTCTCCAAGGTCAATTCAGTTGGGCAACGGGCGCGAGTGCCTGACATTATAATGAGCGGGCAGTGGACCCAACTAACAACCGTACTTAAATTCTTTTTTTACAGGTTGGAGTGGGAGGCATACTTCCACCGAGCAACGCCAGTACACGTGTCCTGCTAGATCAGCAGTAGTAGTCATCAACAGACAGAGTGTTTGGCTGTATCGCTGCTCTTCAGTGCACCTAGACCTAGCACCCACCACGAAACAGAGTTCGAACCTTCAACTATTGTTGGGAGTCAGCGGTTCTACCCTTCGCCCCACGTGGTCAGTGCACGCAAAAACCTTCTCAAATCTCTAGTATATAAACATTTGACCGCCGCTATTTTACACACTTCAATTAGTTTGTGTTATATATATATATATATATATATATATATATATATATATATATATATATATATATATATGTGTGTGTGTGTGTGTGTGTGTGTGTATGTATGCATATATATATATATATGTATGCATATATATATACATGCATATATATTTCTATATATTATTATTATTGGCTTCTTATGTGCATACACATTTCAGCTAGGATTGCTTTCGAAACTCAACATCACCAAGTAACTTGGCTGAACTGATTTCAAATGCATTTAAAACTAGTTGAAACTAGTGACTTAATTACAAAAGATTTCGAAAAAAAAGTCAAAGCTAAAACATGTATGCATATATGTAGCCAACAATGTCTTTGTAAATGAAGAAACCTATAGAGCTCATTGGACTTATTATTGTGTACTCTTCGTAAAAGGTCATGGATATGACCTTAAACTATATCCAGTGGTGAATCCCCATCTTGCGGGCTTTGGCGAGTGTGGAGCCACCCTTTAATTGCCATTGCTCCCAGGTCCACTCTGACCCGGAGTGGTAGTACCTGTTAGGGTCCCAACTATGTGTTACATAGAAATCGTTTTTTTGTTTGTTTGTTTTTCGCGTTTAAATTATCCAAATAAACAATTGTACATACTGTCTGCTTTTTGTTTTACATCGTTCATTTCTGTATTACGTTTAAGTTATTTTAAACCCCACTCTTCCCATGTTAAATAATAATTTCGGAATAATAACGTTAATATTTCAGTGCGCAGGTGATGCGCGCATGCGCAACCGGATGTCGTAAACCGGAAAGTGGGTTATATACATCGTTACAAGGTCATTTGAGTTTTATAATTATATCGATTATTCTTGTTAATATTGATATAATATTTATTGAAGAGAATCGCTTCTGAAGTGAAATGTTTTTTTCTGAAACCACACAGTCTAATGATATTAAGGTAGTCCGTCTTAAAACCACATGAAACCCTCAAAACATTCGACGTGAATAAACTTTGACCTTAATTAAAAATCACTATTTTTTTTGTTTTGTTTTACTATATTTTTCTGTTTGACCGATTTTGTTTGATGTGCTATTCAACTTTGGTGGTCCTCTCTTTTAGAAGCGGGGTCGATAATTTTCATATTGTCGATGAAGATGAGGTTACAGTTCAATTCATTTATTTTCTGTTGAGTAAGTGATCTCTGGGGTTGGGTGAACCATTTTGCGTTTGTGTGTTATGTTGATCTGACGTCAAATTTGATAACCTTTTTCCTGGCTCTTTTTCTTCGTACACTTTTGAACAATAGAATCCTTTTCGCCGATGGCTTATGAAAAGACGCATACCTGTTTAAACGCCAGTCACCTTCTTACATATTGACCACTTCATATTAAGGGGGAAGTTAATTTGCTTAATTCAAACATTTATAAATATAATACTCTGTTTATAATATGAGAATAAGTCTCTTTGCTGTTTCGGTGGTTTTAAGACTTGGATAGCAAGTACCTGTCAAGAATCCGTTTTTGACAATCAGCCCGACACGTGATGGGCCCACCACCTGTTTGAGGGTGAACCCTCCAAAACCTTGCAATCCGGATTTGGATGCAGAAAGTTTATTGATTATTGCCTTAGACGCCGCTACCGGGAAATGCCGGTAGGGAAGCCTAGACAATTTTTGTTAGGCTAGAGTGCCTCTCCTTTATGGTCGTTTACTGGTCATCCTTACTTTTTGACGTTGTGTCACATCACGCTGAGGTGGGCAGCATATCAATTAGTGATGGGACGATCCAATATTTTTCTTAATTCCGATACAATTACTGATTCCGATTTCGATTCTTTATAAATCCCTAAATATGTAACTATAAAAGTGTTATTTTGTCCCGACTACTGTAAAACCACATCTTAAATATGTATATATTTTCTCAAACGTAAAAACACACTTGTGAGGAGATGATCTAAAAATTTTAATCTTACTGGAAGTTTAAATCAATAAATATTTACTATCTCATTATTACTCCAAGCAGTGGAAGATGTTTCTTAAACCAAAATCAAATAAAAAATATAATTAAAGGAACCGGTTTTGGAATAAGAAAATAAGCGCAAATTTTTCCGATTCCGATACCTTAAAAAAGCTCTGGTTTTTCCGATTCCCGATTCCGGTTTCGATTAAACGTCTCAAACATAATATGAATATCTAATTTGATTGTTATTTGATGTCTGTCAAACAAAAATATTCGCCTAATATATATCTCCACTTTATATAAAACTAAATATGTATATCGACATAGTATTATTTTTACGCTATCGATTTTCTCCTGATGAGATGATAGCTGAAAGAGCTCTCGAGAGACTTCCGCCCATTATATTTAAACCTATATATATATATATATATATATATATATATATATATATATATATATATATATATATATATATATATATATATATGGCTAAGTGTAAAATAAACCAACGATATTCGATGCACCGTAAAACCGGACAACTGTCTATGACACAATAAGTCGCATACATACAGATAGAAAGAACGCGCCATTTTTAGTTTTACAAAATGCTTTTGACATTGTCAATCCTTTCGTGCTAGTAATGATCAACACGCAATGCCAAGCATTGGTTAATAGCTTTTAATTGTTGACATTTCATTATTTGTCTTGATTTTTTTTTTTACTTCCGGTAATAAAAAAAGACATTTTTCCCTTCAGTATTCTCATATTCTTATTTTTTAGTCTTTATGATTTTTTTTTATTAATTTTACTTTCACGATTTTTAAAAGCATGAATTCACCTTTTCCAGGCGCAAATATGGACGCACTAGGATATGCTTGACTCTAAAGATTTGATAGAACATATAGTTTAATAGAAAGTTATATTTTTAATGGTCTGTATTATGTGCCATATATATATATAAATATATATATATATATATATATATATATATATATTATATTATATTTTAAAAACATTACATATAAAAAAACACTATGTATGCCGCTCCCCATGTGGGGGACCAAGTATGTTAAATGGAAAAGAACGGGGTAAAACCTAACGTTTATGCTGTTACGACCACCACCAAACCGGAAGCGACATTTTTTTAAATTAAGGCTAGACAATCTAAAGGAGAGGATAACTTTAAAGTATATAGGCGATAAAAGTGACCCCCCCCTGTAGAAAAGTGTCTAATTTAAGGGGAAGATATTAATGTTTTTAGCCAATTTTTCGATATTTGTCGTATGAAAAATCGAACTTTAAAACGATACTGATCTTGGTAAAATCCGTCGCCTCTATTGAAAGTTTAAGGCAGACATGCAAATAGACATACATACATACATTTTTATATTAATTACTAATAATTTTCGACCCAAACTGATGAAAATACATGCCCTATCTCTGAATACCCTTTATGTAAAATTTCAAATATTTAGACCAGAAATTGTCTGAGTAATTTGAAAGAGACCGCAGAAGTCAATTTTTTTTTACTTTGACCCCTATTATGACCCCTTAAAATTTATTGTTTTGGGATCAAATCAAGTTATTAAGTTAGAGTGATGTCCAAGCAACTTATATCTAAAATTTCAAGTACGTAGACCCAAAATTGTCGAAGGAGTTTGGTAGAGTTCTCAAAGGTTAAATCGTTGATCTAACTTAATAACTTGATTTGAGTCCAAAACAATAAATGTTAAGGGGTCATAATAGGGTTCAAAGTAAAAAAAAAAAGAAAAAGAAACTGACCGCTTTTTGTCCAACACACGGGCAACGCCGGGCTGAAATGCTAGTATATATATATATATATATATATATATATATATATATATATATATATATATATATATATATATATACCGTGTAATCGGCTCTAAAATAGCAGGGATTAGATTAATCTTGTATTACCTGTTCTTTTCTAGGAGATTGGCCATGCCATGCCATGCTTTGCCTTCTTCCTTGTAGAAGGGATTTGTTTATTGCTAATTGCCTGAGGTGCATCTTTTTACAGGGTCAGTCTGACTTTTTATCGTACTTTTCGAATATGCTGTGGGAGAGAAATAAATATATCGTGAAAATAATATAGGCAACATTTGCATGTGTGTGTGAATAAAGGTCACAAGCAGTGAGAGAGAGACAAAGAGAGAGAGAGACAGAGAATTAGAGACATATATATATATATATATATATATATATATATATATAAGACATATATATATATTTATGTATATAAATATATATATATATTTATGTATATATATTTATGTATATATATATATATATAAAGAGAGAGGGAGAGAGAGGGAGAGAGAGGGAGAGAGATAGATTAGGAATGAATGAGATACAGGGGAAACGAGGGAATTCATATTTTCTACAAAAAGTTGGAGCTCGTTCGATAATTAAGACTGTAATTCGGACGATCAAGAGAATACCTGGCTACGAATTTACTAACCACAATAATCGATGTTATTATTGCGTACACACTGCGAGTTCTGGAAAGTGATCGATCACTAGTAAAAACACTAGTTTCTCATGATTTATATTATATATCATGGGTGGTTGCTGTGATTCGATACAGTGTAGATTTCGTAGGATTGCCATAGGAAGAAATGAAAAAAAACTAGATATAGAATCGTGGAAATTGTTAGTCAAATATGGAGCACTTCACCCAAATTCTAGTGCGTTCTTGCTGTACATCACAAGGAAGAAAGGGTGAGGAGAGCTGGTTGTGATTGAGGAATGTGTCAGAGGAGAGATTAGAAGTGGTCATCACTATTTGGTTAATGTCTATTAAGTGTTACTTACGGCAGTGGCGAAAGAGGAAGAGCTAGATAAAGATTCATTGGAAGATAAGCAAAAGTACAAGGAAAGAATTGAAGAGTTGATAAGAATGCAAATTCATGGTCGATTTGAGATACTTAGGCACTAAAATTCAGAGACACAATACATTTTCTGTTTAAAGGTGATTTGAAAAAAGAGAGAGAAAATCTTATATTTGCAGGCACTAAATACTGATTCAATCAATCGAAGCATCTTTGGGAAGGACTTCTGATAAGTGCAGGTTGTGTGGTTTTACTCTTGAAACAGTTACACATATTGTTTCACAAACGTCGTCAGAAGAAAGTATGTGCAAACCTGCAGTGGGGTTTGTGTCAAAAGTGTAGAATCCAAGTGACGGGCAAGTGGTTCCAGCATCACCCAGATACGATAGTAAAAAATGAAGACATTAAGATTTTCTGGGATTTAATGATTCAGTGTGACCGAGAGATTGTAGTTGCAAACAAAAAGACAAATGGATGCCAAATCATTGATGTGGTTTGCACAAACTACACCATCTTGGCATGCAAAAAGATTGAGAAACTACACAACTATCAGAAACTGAGGGTGAAGGTTGCTAGGAATAAGAAAACTTCCATCGTGCCAATCATCATAGATGCACTTGGCTCAATTCCACATAATCTTGAGAAATAGTTGAACCTTTTGGGAATCAAGTACAGCATTACCGTACTCCAGAAGTCAGTTCTGCTTGGCACAGCAAACATCCTACACCAGGTGCTTTCCATCTAATTGAATCTTTGACTATGCTTACTAACGCTGGAGTAAAAATCTGCTCTTTAGTGACAAAAAAAGATTTAAAAAATTACAAAACTGTGGAGTAAACGAACAACAACAACAACAACAACAACAACAACAACAACAACAATAATAATAATAATAATAATAATAATAATAAAAATAATAATAATGATGATTGTTGTGGATACGCCCACTAATTAGCATACGTGGGTTGAAAAGATATAGATAAAGGTATCAAGTCAGCAAGACCGGAGAGCTGTGTTCGAACGCCGGATAGTTAAGACGCATGTGTCGGTTGCTCCATGAAAGACTTTAACACGCCCTCTGCCGGACAATCTTCCAACTGCAGTACAACTACACCTTTATAAATATGTATTATATTTTCGTCTTAATATATTTGTTTTACCTTTACTTTCTGCGTTTGTGTTGTTATTGATACAGACACAACAACAACAACAATAATAATAATAATAATAATAAGCATTAGGAACAGTCCCACATAACTGGAAAAAAAGACTAACCGGTTATATAAAACTTGTAAAAGAAGTAAAACAGAGGAACACCAAAAGGTAAAAAAAAACCCCAAAAAAACCCTGAAACCGCAAAATTGTAAGTTAACTACCCCTCCCCCCATAAAACTTTACTGTCGGCATCGCCAAGGAACACACAAAACAGTGGAGAAGGATCAACAAAAAAAAAGAGAAAACATAGAAAAGAAAGCACTAACCGTACCTCTACTGAATGAATACGAAGAGAACTGAGACCTTGGGGAGGGCTATTGCAATTTAAATTCCAGTAACGACCATTACTAACGAGAAATCAATGGTAAATGGCTATCGCGATCACGCAAATTTATATACAAAGGATATCGAAAAAGGTACAGAGTACTCGTAATTCGAGCAGGCTTGTCTCCACCTAACTTCCAATGAGAACCAATAGTCCTTACCAGCCACCGAAAAATCAATGGAACACGGCTATTACGATAACGCAAATTATTTTGCAAATGTTATTGAAAGAGGTAGAGAGTACTTGAAAATTTAGAGAGATTTTTTTTTGTCAGTTAAACTTCAGAGAACACCCACCGGTTATGTTCATTGAGTAACGAGAATTCCTAGTGAGTATAATAAATAATATAGGTTGGTCTAATGTAAACACGTTTAACAAAAATCTCGAATGAGCGAGTTTAATTGAGATAAACATAAAGAAAACAAACTTTGTTCTTTGTTAATCGATTCTAATCACTGTAAACCGAAACATGGGCCAAAGTAAGTAGTGCCTTGGCTTTGCCGTCACTGCTTTCTTGTGTGAGAAGAGGGATTGTATTTCTAAGAAATAGGTTTATGGCTGACCAGTGAAATTATTTAAAGAAACAATAAAACAATAAAAAAAAGTAGTTAAAGAACCAACAAAAAAAAAAATAAATAAAACATACAATGTTTTTTATATTCTCTTTATGTTTTAATAGCTACCAACAATACATAAAGGTTTAATGTTGTTTTACAGCTTTATAATGGATCCAACTTGGAAATTTAGACAAAGCAACTTTTTTTTGGCGACAATGATTTGTTTTACAGAAAACGACGGGGCGCGCATGCCGGCTTACACACGTATGCGCAGTAACTTCAGGATTATGTCCATCCTTCTTATTTGGTGTTTGCCATTGAGCTATAAGGGACTACTCTGTATTAGAGGCTATATTCATAGGGATATCTTTAATGAGGAAATGTACAGCGATCTGTTTGTTTACGTTACATTTAAATTTCTACATGTTAGTACAGTCGGGGCAGATAGGAAACGAATAGAGGGTTCCAAAACCTAGCAGTTTCAGGCAATAAGCTGCTGATGTAGAAATCTCTCCGAAATCTGGGAAATTCCACAATGAATGGATGGGATGTTGTTGATTGTTAAGAGTCAGGGGTAATTATGCCGAGGAGGGACCAGAGCAACAGGTTCTCTGGAGCACATTCCACTGAAGTAATTGTAAAACAAATATGTGAATGCAACATTGTTGCGATGGGATAGGAGATCAAGCTTGAAAGAGAGAGAGTGAGAGAGTGAGGCACTTATTCGATTAGAGACTCTTTTTTTTTTAACCCTGTTTAAGAGGAAGAGACTAGTAGATGGAACACTAGCCCAAATGTGACAACAATTCTCCACGCATAAGCTAATAAGTGTTCTATTAAATGTATTAGACATTAGCAAGTTTGATTATTATAAATCAGTTTTAGGAGTTGAATATCAGGCTGCAGGGTCAAAGGTAAAATTGCAGCTGGGTTCGGATTCTTTCACCGATAGTAACAATAATTTCCTACACCGAAGATTGCGTAAGCACAAAACTTTAGTGTCTGTCGGTAATAATAATAAATATTTATATAACATATTGTATATATATATATATATATATATATATATATATATATATATATATATATATAACTACTTAATTTACTCACATAAAATTAATATACGAAAGTATAGATTTATGCGTAAACTTATTTATTTACTTCAAAAGTGCTCAATACGTAGGTAGAGCTAGTTAGTAAGTTATAAAATATATATAGCGATTAAGCTACACTGAATATTCCACGTTTCTCCACTCTAGGACTCTCCAGGCTTATGCTTCAGTGTAGCTTAATCGCCATATATATTTTATAAGTTACTATATATATATATATATATATATATATATATATATATATATATATATATATATATATGTATGTATATATATATGTATATATATATATATATATATATATATATGTATATATATATGCATATACACGATAGAACGATAAAAGTGTTGCCCTAAAAAAAAACAATATTACAGGTTTATTTTAAAATTTCTATTGAAAAAATCAATTCAGATAACTTGATTATGTAAAAGAGCTGACATGTATACAATGTAGCATTTGTTCGGTATCCTGATGCTTTTGAATCGTTTAAGATAAACCAGACTATATTAATTAAGGAAATCCAAAACTATATTAGCAATGTATAAAATGTATTTATAATTACATATAATAAATTTATATTCATAAAAAAGAAAAAAAATGTATATATGTAAAATATTTTTAACCTTTATATATCTAATTTTAAATAAATAATAATGTAAATATACTAAATACTAATCATAGTGGGGGTGATAAGTAGTTAAATTGATTAATCCTAATCTTATAACTACAAGACTGATAAATAAAAAAATTAAAAAATGCATCCATTTTAAATGTGGAAATTGATGAATTGCACAGGTAAGAAATTCATTTTTATAGTATGAAAAGGTTAGTAATTGCAATTAAGAATAGGAAATTGGATCAAATATTTGTAACATGTCTTCTTCCTAAGATTAAGGGTGGTGGTGTTTGATCAACACTGCTGGGGAGCCATGATGTAATATACTGTTTTGTTTTTAAATCCCCGAAACAGTGTTTCATGGTAAACAACTGATGATCCCTTGAAAAATAAATTATTGGTATTATAGTAAATTCGAGAGCGAGTTGATGCAGTGATTGCAGGTGATTAAATGACTTATTGACTGGATGGTTTTCTAATGAATGATAAAAAATATTTTTTGTATAGTTTTAAAGGTTAAAAATTTCAAGACTATATACATATATATATATATATATACATATATATAAGCTTAACTAAAGTGCTATTAAAAATTACACATGACATACATACGAAGAACTTTTTTTTACACGGTGGTCACCACTTATCAAGGCCCGGAAGCTACTCAGGGATAAAGGTTATTGCAAATACAGTACGTTAGTGTGGAGATTTAATGAAGTGTTTACTTAAGAGGGCGGTTCATTAGGAATTTGTTAAGGTTGGACTTCAAGAGATCCAAGTTGTAGTCAGGTGGGAAGCAGGCAGACGGAACAGAGTTCCACAGACGTGCAGTTCTAAGAAAGAAGCTTTGTTCATGGAATCCACGTTTTGATTTAGGCACAGATAAAGAGTGAGGGAAATTTTTCACAGTGGATTCAGCTAGACGGGTGTTTTTCGTGAAAGATTGGCGAGGCGGGACCAGAGATTGGAGTTCAGACAGCACCTGCCATGGAAATAACGATAAAACAAGGATAGGCTCGCAACGTCTCTTCTGTGGCAGAGAGGTTTCCGGGTAGAGAAAAGGGCATCCCCCACTAAGCAACGAATCTATTTTGTGCTCTATCAAGGCAGGATAGGCTGTTTTTAGCAGCTCCTGCCCAGATATGGCAGCAGTATTCCATCCTTGGACATACTTGGCTTTTATATAGATAGAGAATTGCATCAGTAGTGAGATATCTTCTGGAGCGGTAGAAGGATCCCACCATCATTCCAGCGACCTTGGCAACAGACTTGATGTACGTGTTCCATTTCAGATCAGGAGTAAAGGACAAATCCAGAAGCTTGTCAAAACACGGGGATTCTCCTAGACGAGAGCCATCCATTTCAATTGATGCCAGATGGGGATCAGAGCGTTGATGATGTAAAGATAGGAGTTTGGTTTTAGATGCATTAAAGGAAACCAGCTACGTCTTCCCCCACTGAACCACGCGCTCGAGATCATAGGAGAGGGAATCAGAGAGAACTTTGTCATTTACAGCCTTTGATGTGTTGCCGTAGATGGTCGTGTCATCAGCATAGATGTCAACGAATGATTTAAGTATGTGTTTAGGGAGGTCATTGATGTAGATCAGGAAGAGAGTTGGGACCAGGATTGACCCTTGAGGGACTCCAGCATTAATACTGCAGGCCTCTGATTTTTGTCCATCGACCACTACTCTTATGAGCCTATCGGAGAGAAATGATTTAATGATTAAGAAAACATTTCCGGTTATACCGTAGTGTGAAATTTTGTGAAGTAGGCCCTTATGCCATACCTTGTCGAAGGCCTTTGATATGTCAAGAGCAATTGCCCTAGAAAGGAAGCCTTTGTCAAGAGATTCACTAATCCTGTGAGATATAACCGTCAGCACATCTGCGGTAGATCTTGCAGAACGGAAACCATATTGTGTGTCACTAAGAAGGTTGTTTCTGCTGAGGTGGTTGACTATTTCTCTATTTAATATGGATTTCAGCAACTTAATCATAACACACAGGAGACTTATTGGTCTGTACTGAGAGGGAGATGACTTATCACCTGAATTCTTAAATACAGGACATACTGATGAGGTTTTCCAGGGAGTCGGAAAGCACTTCTCCTTTAGGCAACGCTTAACCAGTTTCGTAAGTATGGGAGCAAGTTCTGGTTGAAGCTTTTTTAACACTATAATTGGGATGCCGTCAGGGCCAAAACTTGACAGCCGAAATGAAGTGCTATTTAACACTTTCGCGTGATAGACCAAGGAAGAGCCATTTCAAACTTTAGCTTGACACTCCAATAAATGAACTATTTAACATTTTCACGTGATAGACCAAGAAGAGCTATTTGAACTAAATCTTGACAGCCCAGCTGCAGTGCTATTTAACACTTTCAGGAAGAAAGTAGGCGAACGAAGTGCTATGCCAAACGCAAGCTTAATAGCCCAAACGGAAGAACTTTTACATAATAGAACATGAAAGAGATGTTTCAAACGCAAGCTTTACACCATAACTGAAGTGCTATATAAAACTTTCACGTGACAGATAATCCAACTGCCAATACAAATGAACACGTAACATACCGACACAGATGTTAGTTCAACTGAAAACGTGAAAAACTGACAGACGAAGGATAGTGGCGGCGATCAGACTGACTTTGATATCGTGGGAGGACATGTTAGTGGTATTTTCGTAAGTATGACTAAAGCAAGTAGCCATGCGGGTTTAGGTTGGGGGAGGAGGGAGCCAGTGAGAGAAGGGTACACAGTCGTAACACTCCTTCTGAAGCTAAGCCTGGGGCTCTTTGGACTTGTGGGCCGGCAGCGTGTCCTGCTACAACACCTAGGGTCTGCTAGCGGCCACTTGATTGCACATCCAGGTACAATTTGTTGTTGACTTTCAAGCCGACTTCGAAGATGTGAGGTGGCATGATGTGGCCCTCACTTGAAACACCACCAAACACGATAACAGTGAGTTATCCGATACATTGAGCTATGCCATCAAGCGTTGAATTATTCAGATTTGAAATTTGAGGGTGCAGGAAATAGTTCTGTTCTCATAACTTGGATCGATACAGAACATGCACTTTCAGATCTGATAGAAGGCTCCTATAGCTCCTAAGATTTTTTTGTTGTTGCAGACGATCTAATAGTTGGCTAGTTGACCAACTATTATATGGTCTGCAACAAAAAAAAAGAAGATACCGGTTTTCATCAAACAATAATGGAATCATGTCGTGTTTTCTACGCCGACAATTATCGTTCCACCCTGTACTAACAGTGCTTAATCTGTCTTCCCCTTCACCTACTTTACGCTCATATCAATCGTACTCGATAACTTTCCCGAGATTTGGAACTGAATCCTTTAATTAATCTTTATTCGAACCTACTAAATCAGTGTTGATTAATCAACATAGCCCACTGATAATGACGTCACGTGGTAATTTAAGAATGCGAAATCTGAATATAGGAACTAAATGCGTTTTAATAGTTTTTGACGCAAAAAAAAACAACTTTTATTTCGTCTTTTCTTTTTTTAGACCATTTTTTTTATTGGGATCTTTTGCATTTAACGAGAATTTGATTAAGACATAGAAAACAATAAATCAAAAGGAAGTTGTAACTACATGTTTTATTGCGAAATGCGGATATAGGAGCGAAATGTGTTTTAACAGTTTTTGACAAAAAACTATTAAAACTAAGACAATAAATGATACTGACTTTTTGAATTTTTTATTTTGA
>NC_136483.1:169217546-169275046 GCF_053919585.1 Euprymna scolopes
AATACAGATACACACCAATGCGGTATGTGTTATACGGTAGCAGTCTGCTAAGTCAATGCGGCTGTTGCTCTCAGTTCACTAATCTCTATAAACTCTGATATATCTCTACCTGTATGAGAGCCAAATACGTCCTAAAATGGAGTACTATTGCGATATAGATAGAAACCGTTCAAAGCACTCGTTGCTGCGTTGATAGGGTCCAAAACCGGCTACGAAGCCTGTTCTCTCCCTTACTGCATATTTCTCGCAGATCCATACCTATCTCTGCTCTATTCCTGTTTTAATAGCTAGAGTTTAACTGACATTCAATTTAGGCCGCAGCCCCATACAAAACATTAACAACAAACACTGGTCTAGCTGTAGCTTCCTCTACTCTCTATCTGTACCTAGCTCTAAACGCAGATCCCTTTCTTAGAACTGCCCGCCCGTGGAACTCTATACATCGGGAATATGTTCCAGCTTACTACAACACGATCGTTTCCACGGACAATGTAAACGAGTTTTTGCTGAACCGTCCTCTTAAATAACCAAATTCTAACCAATTTCCACAGCTACCCTTTATTACGTTGTTGTCGCACCGATTGCTGTCGAGACCACCATTACGTTGTCGCTACCTTACACTAAAATAACGCTTATCCTCAGATGGATTTCAGGCCTTGATAAAGGCTAGTAACCATGTAGAAAGAAAAACTAACTCCCACACAAGATATTTGAAATAAAAACATCAGTCGATATCTTATATATTTCGCAATATCTTTCGCGGGTTCGAACACCGACCTTGTGTATACTATTCATAAAAATGTAGCAACCATGATAAAGTTCACTTTTAAATGCGCAGTATCAACTTGCAGATTAACTTCGAAATTGAGTATCAAGTAATCCTGAGCGTTTTAGATGCTCCGAGGAAAAACATTGGTTGAAAAGAAGCAATATTCTTCTGCGAGGAACGTTTAGAACTATTCCGTTTTCAGGGCGTAAAATAAAATATGTGAAAAAAACTTGTAGAAGACACTGTTTTAAACTTGTGAAAACGACAAGCGTACTGGCGTTGCGGGGAACGTATGGCGGTAAAGGTTAGCGTAGGGGTTGGTGCGTTCGAAATGTTTGGTCGGGCAATGAGTCATTGACTTAAAAAAGAACAAGTTGGCAAATTTAAACGCATGGGCGGGGAGAAAAAAAAAACACCAAACGCATGAGAATAAAACAGAGATAAAAATGCATGAATAATTATGACTAACATGAAGTTAAATTTAATTAGTATATATATATATATATATATATATATATATATATATATATATATATATATATATATATATATATATATCTGTGTGTGTGTGTGTGTGTATGTATATGTGTGTATTTTTGTGTGTGCGCGCGTGGAACGGTATTGATGTTGTTTCCTATTATATATATACTAGCAAAAGTTCCCGTCGTTGACTGGGTTCAAAAACAGCCTAAATAAAATGGACTCTGATTTATGAAAGTATGATAGGTTATGGAAAGGAAAGGTTGTAAAGAGATAGCTTCGAATTTGGGCGTATCAAAACCAAAGCAAAATATGATGAAAGTGAAAATAAAATAGATAAACCCATAATTTAATATACTATATCTGTTCACACTGAAACACTTATCACAATATTCTGTGGATCTATATTAAAAAACCTTGTTAAACTTTGTGACATGTTCCATTCTATCGAGGTAAGGTGCGAACGAACACACCATAATTTTATTATACCATATTTCTTTCTCACTGAAACATAATTATCAAAGTATACTTACGCAGATAGATATGAAAAGACTTTATTAAAATTTGTGCCTATTTCCATTCTATGGAGACCAAGCGCGAACGCAGACCCCACAATTTAAATAATACTATCCCTATTTAAGTTGATATTCAGATCAAAGTATTCTCATGTACATCTATATCAAAAACACTTGTATACGTTTTTATTTTTATTTAAATTTTTTTTACTCCCATACTTTATGGACCAGGCGCGTACGCAGACCCCACAATTTTAATGAATCATAATTATGCCAGATTAAACATACCCATTCGTGTGTCTTGATACATCTTCTATCATTATATGTGATCAGTTTTCTATAATAGTCAACCATATAGGAGCCTATTCGTGACCAGACACACACGCAGACCTTCAGCTTTATATTATAGATTTAATATATTAATATTAAATTTAGATTATAAAAATTTGACAGTGCTCAATACATAAAAAGAGATGGATAGTAAGTTCTGAAAATATATATGACAATTAACTACACAGACTTGTCCACGTTCGATCTCCTTTGCAAACAGCTGTCGAATCCTCATGAGGGCGAAACGAGGAAAATTCCGCGTAGCTTACTTACCATATACATTCTCGGAACTTACTATATATATATATATATATATATATATATATATATATATATATATATATATATATATATATATACCTCGTTGACTCTGAACTTATTACGATAGCAGTCGGATTATGTAAACCAGCAGCAGAGAGAGAGACCATATTTTGTCTATTTTGTCTTTACCTCTGTTTAGGAACCACATCTACCTACCTATATATATATATATATATATATATATATATATATATATATATATATATATATATATATATATATATATCGCTTTCCATGTGGTAGAGACATCTCCAGAAAAGATCCTAACTTACGCTATATGTGCTTCCGAGTAGCACTAGCTCACACTACGCCATTTATATTGACTCTATCGCCCCCATAACAGCGGAGTTACTATCTTTAAAAGCATATCTGAGAAAATTGACCAAGTTCTATCATCATATCCTTCAGCTAACATTCACATATGTGGAGATTTCCATGTTCGCAATGTGGAATGGTTGACCCACTTAAACAAGACCGATGATGAGGGGAGATTCTGTCATGATTTCTCCATTGCTTATGACCTCACTCAGATTGTTCACGAACCCACCCGTGTACCCGACAATGACGGCCAGTATGCAAGTCTCCTAGACCTTTTTATCACAACTTGCCCTGAACTATGTTCAGTTTCCGTTCTGTCTCCTCTTGGATCTTCCGACCACTCAGTTGTATCAATTAAGATAAAAATGAAATGTAATAAGTGCTCAGACGTACCTCTCCATCGTACAGTATATCGATACACTATGGCTGACTGGGATAGTTTCCGTATATTTATATCGAATCTTCCTCTGCGTTCCATGTTTAAAAAGGATGTGTTGTCTATAGTATCAGACCTGGCGGAATGGTTAATTGTAGATATAGACAATTTCATGCCCTCAAAAAAGTTCCAGCAAAAACCTAACAGCCAGCCATGGTTTTCTCCAGAATGTGCTGCTGCTATTGCGCACAGAAATCACTTTTTCCATTGCTTCCAACGTAATAGATGTATGGAAACTAAAGCCGCTTTCAGGACTGCCAGCAACCATTGTAAGAAAGTAATAAAGAACGCAAGAGAGTTGTATGCTCAGTCCGTCAAGTCCAAAGTAGCTGAGCAGCGGCTTGGTTCCCACCAGTTTTGGCAAATTGCAAACAGAATCCTGAACAGAAGCGTGTGCTCTATCCCAACTATCATTAATGGACCTGAGTTAATCTCGTCAGCATCAGACAAAGCCAAACTATTTGCCAAGAACTTTGCAGCCAATTCTACCCTTTGCGACCAAGGCCGCCAACCCCCAATATTTCCTCCTGTATCAGAAAACACACTATGTGATATACAAATATCTGTACGTGATGTTGCCAAGCTAATCAAGAACCTTGATTCCAGTAAAGCAACTGGTCCTGACGGTATTCCAATTATAGTACTCAAAAAACTTCAATCAGAACTAGCACCCATCCTTACAAAACTGTTTAAACGTTTTCTTACGTAGAATTGCTTCCCATCACCCTGGAAAATCTCATCAGTATGTCCTGTATTTAAGAATTCAGGTGATCGTTCATCCCCCTCTCAGCACAGGCCAATAATTCTCCTGTGCGTCATGAGTAAGTTGCTGGAATCTGTGTTAAATAAAGAAGTAATCAACCATCTCAGCAAAAATAACCTTCTTAGTAACACACAATATGGTTTCCGTTCTGCTAGATCTACAGCAGGTGTGCTTACAGTAAGATCTCATAGGATTAGCAAATCTCTAGACAGAGGCAACCTTTCTAGGGCAATTGCTCTTGACATATAAAAGGCCTTTGATAGGGTATGGCATAAAGGTTTACTTCACAAGATCTCCAGCTATGGTATAGCTGGAAATGTCTTCTCAATTATTAAATCATTTCTCTTTGATAGGCTCATAAGAGTAGTAGTTGATGGGCAAAAATCAGAAGCTCACAGTATAAATGCTGGAGTCCCTCAGGGGTCCATCCTGGGCCCAACTCTTTTCCTGATCTACATTAATGATCTTCCAAATCACATCCTTACATCATTCGTAGACATTTTTGCTGACGACACTACCATCTATGGTAGCACATCTAAGACAGTAAACGACCAAGTTCTCTCCGATTCTTTCTCCTCTGATCTTGATCACGTTGTACAATGGGGAAAAGAATGGCTGGTTGCTTTTAATGCATCTAAAACCAAGCTTTTATCTTTACATAATCAACGTTCTGATCCCCATCTGACATCAATTAAAATGAATGGCTTTCGTCTTGGGGAGGCCTCAAGTTTTGACAGGCTTCTGGGCTTGACCTTTACTCCTGATCTTAAATGGAATACGTACATAAAATCTGTTGCCAAGGCCGCTGGAAAAATGGTCGGATCCTTCTATGGATCCAGTAGATATCTAACTGCTGATGTAATTCTCTATCAATATAAGAGCCAGATACGTCCAAGGATGGAATACTGTTGCCACATATGGGCAGGAGCTGCTAGAAAAGACTTGTCCTGCCTTGATAGGGTTCAAAATAGACTTCGTGGCCTGGTGGAGATGTTCTTTTCTCTTCGCTGCAACCTCTATCTCACAGAAGAGATGTTGCGAGTTTGTCTCTGTTTTATCGTTATTTTCATAGAAAGTGTTCGACTGAGCTTCAATCTATGGTCCCCCTCGCCAAACTTTCACAAGAAATACTAGACTAGCTGAAAACATTATCAATAATTTTCCCCACTCTTTATCTGTGCCTAAACCTAAACATAGATTCCATGATCAAAGCTTCTTTCTTAGAATTGCACGCCTGTGGAATTGTCTTCCGTTTTCCTGCTTTCCAGCTGTCTATAATATGGTTGTCTTCAAGTCCAACGTTAACAAGTTTCTGATGAGCCGTTCCACTTAAGTTAAAAAATTTACCGAACTTCCATTACTATCGATTACTATGTTGTCCT
The DNA here is from genome assembly GCF_053919585.1 of Euprymna scolopes. NCBI lineage: Eukaryota > Metazoa > Mollusca > Cephalopoda > Sepiida > Sepiolidae > Euprymna > Euprymna scolopes. The sequence goes on from NC_136483.1 coordinate 169,222,861, forward strand.
TTTGACTCTCTACACTCTTTAAACCTTATCCTTGAGTGGCCTATCGGCCTCGATAAGTGGTGACGCCTATGTAAAATATATAAACATAGGGGCATTTTAAATTAAAGATAAGAATTATTTATTGAAAATAATTAAATAAAAACAAAGAATTATAGTTCATGCACTTATAAATTTAATAATATAATTACAAAATGTAGATCAAACCAACAATTGTTATTACTGGAAATAAAACACATAATATCTTGTAATTAGTTTTGTATTAAAAACTACATTGACATGTATTATATATATTACAATTATTAATATTATTTGAGTATATATGTATATTTGACATGATTAAAATCCGGAAATTGGAAGAGAAACTGTAAATACCTTACAATGTTTACTTTACTCCAATTTTAATCATGTCAAAATGCATTTTATTTCCTTTTCATGGATTGATTCTTGCTATTTCTCCTGATGAGTTAAGGGCAAAATAGATTCACTAATTGGTATAATAATTAAGTGATTGATTTTGTGCTACGAAACAGATACTGTCAAGAATTATGAATATCAACTGAGTTTAAGGGATAAATCTTAAAATGAGCAACATCATGAATTTTGGAATATAGACTTTTGTCAATCATTCATTATATTACTCTGAGCTTCTTAAATAAGGCTTGGTATATATTATGAAGAAATAAAGTATATTTCCACAGAAATATACGCATACACACACTATATATGCATACATATAGATAGATGGATGCATATATATATATATATATATATATATATATATATATATATATATATATATATATATATATCAAACAGGCAAAGTGCTTTTAGCTCGGCATTTTTTACAGTAAAATTGGATCTTTTTCAAAATCTTATCTCGCAAAATGGTAAAATAGTTCCACCCTTAAAACAACATTTTCTAAGACGGAGACAATTTACCGTTTTGTTCAACCTATGTAGATTTTACAGAAGTACACCTGCAGTTTTTTTTTTTCATGCGAATTACATGAACTTCCCGGCACTTTCATGTCTAAATGACGAAACCAATTAACACCACTTGGTATATGTGATCTTAAATTCCTACGAAAGGATTTGTTCGCCATACAGCGTGGCTTCATCGTAATACGTGCATTTGTAATAGACGCATCTTTAAAATGTACGTTATTTTTTTTATATACCTTTTATTCGGAACAATACTATTATGTTTTTATTAGACGTTGATCTTTGGAGTAGAAGTCTTGGAAATGTCATGCTTATAACTGAAGTTATTCTAAGATAGCGACATGTTCCCTAATATAACATTGCAAAGTTAGAAAATATTTCTTAGCAAGGAACAAAAAGCGAGTGTAGATAAATATTAATTACTATTTAAAAGTGTCTGAAATAATTTTCAATTAGTATCTTATTAAAGGGCAAGATCACATTGGCACACTGTGTCCCGATAGATCACCAAAGTTAAGCAACGTTAAACCTAGCTAGTATTAAACGGGTGACCATTTAGTAATACTAGGCGCTGTATGTATAAAGGTACGTGTCTATACATTATATAATCCCTGTCTTGCACAGGTTACTCTTGACGACTATGTAGCACGTGTTAGACTTCCTCTGATATTTTGGAGGATTCCCACACAGCGGGATTAACGGATTTCCTCAGCTATGGTAGCGATGATAATTCTAGAAAAAGTTGCTCTGATGAAAAACCAAACCAGATAGAGGGAGCCCTTTGTGTACAGCATTCATTTATACAACACTGTTCAGCACTCTTCTAGTTATTTTATCACAGACAAAACATCCGTTTCCAATTTGACATGCACCAGTAGAAAAGAATAAGATTCGGAGTTAAGAGAATGTTCACGTCAATGCAGCATCACGTTGACAGGCCGGTTCCCGTTAGATCACCGAAGTTAAACAACGTTTAACCAAGTAAGTACCAAAGTGGGTAACCATTTAGAGATATCAGGCGCTTTATATTATCTGAAGTCTGTATTGGGGGATGGGTGCCGTCAGGTTTTTCTTACACAAAAAAATCTACATGAAATAATGCAGCACCCGCCACAACTTTGGAGGGTTAAGCGATTTATCTCTCCATCTACCAAGTCAAGATTCAATCTAGTGTATCCGAGGAAAACGAGACATAAAAAAAATTTTTTCACTATAAATAAATCAAAATGGTTTGTTTGTCGGTTATACTAATCCAATATAATAAACGCTTAGAACATTTATATTAAGTAAAAATGTTCACAGAATCTAATATCATCGTTAAATGTTTATTTATGTCAATTTGGAGTCACTAGGAGAAATTCCCAGTTAGGGTCATAAAATAATTGAAATATATAAGGTGCCTTCAATAAATTTCCAGATATTTTTTGTATAGGCATTTTCAATTGTCGTAGACTCTTGAAAATTCAGGATATTGTTGCTGATTGGATAATTTGTATGATTTCAGCTTCAAAGAAACAGCAACAACAGGAATTGGAATACAAAGCCTGATTGTCAGTTGGTGAATTTTAAAAACGCAATATGGACGTGAGGACAATTTAGATAAACGATATTCAATCAAATTCTGTTTTAAGCTTGGAAAAAATGTCACAGAAACATATGGAATACTTCAGACTACTTTTGGACTATCTTGTATGAATCGAACATCAGTTTTTTCGTGGCATAAAGATCTAAAGAAAGCAGGGAGTCTGTAAAAGGCGTGGGAGGAGTAAGGAAGTCAGAACATTACAGTTGATAGGCCAAATAAAGAATTTCACGGATAAGGACCGCCGGGTGTCTGTAGAGACAATAAGTGCACAGTTTGATGTCAGTGTGGGAATTGTACACACGATTATTCGCGAGGAACTGAAAATGCGAAAGATTTGTGCGAAGTTTGTCGCAAGGGTACTCCATCCTTGTCACAGACTATTTCACCAAGATGGGCATCAAGACAGTTCCTCAGCCTCTTATAGTACAGACCTAGCTCTCTGTGACTTTTGGTTATTCTTTAAGCTCAAAGATTACCTTTGAGGCTCTACTTATGAGACAATTGAGGAGATGAAAGAGTCCGTTTGACATGCTATATACAAGATGACTTTCATGTGGTTGTCCAGAAGTTGTTAGGAAGGTACCGCAAGTACATTAGAACCGGAGGATATTACTTCGAAATGGACTAGAGTTCCATGTGTTTACTATCAGTAAAAGTACTCACACGAAAAAACTCTGGGAACTTATTGAAATCACATCCTATTATAATGTAAAGTAACGCATAAGAGGAAGAGACTAATAGTAAATGCACAGGATCAGGCGTGGTAACAATACTCCACGCATAGGTGAATGGTGGCTTTGTTAGGGATATGGGATTTTAATTAAATGGCTGACATCGATGAAGACCTGAATAAATTAAACATTTATTTAGCACTATGAAAATACTGATAAATTGAATGATTTTTACTTTTTAATTAATGTTTATTTGTTTATCGAATATTTAAAATAATTCAATATTTATTTCATGGATTTTGAAAAATGTAGCTTTACAGGAAAGCAAAAAATTATTAGTTTGAATAAATTTGAAAACTTTAAAAAATTGTGATTAAAAATATATTCAAAGAACTGAATTAAAAATAGTAGGGAGAAATTGAAAATGAAGTTCATGAATCCAAAATAAATGACAAAAGTCTGATCAAGAGATTTGGTTGATTAAATAATAACTAATCCGAAATTCGTAAATGGTAACGTAAATAATTATACTCAGACAAAATCTGAAAATCTGCAGAATGTCCAATTATAAATAAAAGCATCTTACCACGGACTTTGATTGGCAAGCAAAATATCTGGCGTGAAATATTACACGGTTTAATATAGTTTGCCATATACCAAATTTAGTCCAGTTAATATAGCGCAAAAATACACCAACTGCAAAGAAATTGCAAGATTTTTTTTTCAGTTTTACGTCAGGTTGGGTCTACTATACATCATACTAAAAGTTGGACATGTGAAAGTTTCAAATTTCGAAGTTGAATATTTTCGACTTACGTGTCATTTTCCATTACGTTTCAAATCTCTAACTCGGTCAGTTTCCATGATAATCCAATAAATCTTGCATTTTTATCAATGTTTAGGGGTTAATCTGTCACCTGAAATGGTTTCCAGTGATGCTGAATCCCCCTTATTCCATATCTGTGGATACCTCTGACTCTTCCCACAGCCACTTCTACAGAGTGGACGAAAGAACTGCAAAAAATTTCAGTATGGATTCCAGGTTATATAGTATGATTTTTCTATTAAAACTTAGTCCCCTTGAAAATAAGAGGAGGATATTCTGTTTTTTCCCAATCTCGTATTGTTGCACTCAACCCGACTCATACAGGCATATACTAGTACCCTAATTGCATGTATTTTCATAGTAAAATATGAATTCAACCTATGGAGAAACCTGTCTTTTATATGAACAAGATTTTAACCGTGAATAGACCGTGGTGATTCAAAAAAATAAAAGGAGTCGAAGGCATTAACCGTGCAAGTATCGACTAGTAAAAAGGATTGCTCCTCTTTCTCATTGCTTATTCTGTGGAACTGTTACTAGGAAAAAAGATCCAAAACAAAAAAGAGACGATAAATTTATCCATGTGAAGAAAGATGCATTTGTTCAAACTGTATTGGTCCATTGCAAAACAAGGGGACGATGAATGGGCCAATACTGTTCGAAGCCGGATCGAATATTTTGGTGGTGATCTTCACGAAGCAGACTGTGTTTACCACAAGTTATGGAAGCGTCAACGTCTGTACAATGCGGAATATTCCAAGACAATTCATGTCAGCTGAATCCACCACATGGCGAAAAAGTGGAAGACCAAAGTGGAAGACCAAAGGACAGCGATCAGGATGAGGCATTCGAACGTGTTTGTGTGTTCCTAGAGAAAAACAATGAAAAACAGCTAACAATATCGGACCTTGTCACTAAAATTGGGAGAATACTTGCATGGTAGTAAATCCACGACGTACGGAAATCAGTTCCTCAAAGAAAAGCTGCAACGTCGATACGGAAACTCTATATTCGTGACTGACGGTCATAGTTGTGTCAAACACATTGTGACCTTTTGGGAAAAGCCTCTGACACTCTTCGTTCACCTCAGGGGAACGATGAGGAAGCAGAGAAATGACCAATTCTCCAAACCGCAGCAAAACTCATCAAAACTGATATTAAGACAACAGTTGAGTTTGTGTATTCAACAACTGCAGAACTAAAACTAGCATCGTCATTAGATTTTATCCCAGCCAGTTTACGGTTCTTGTTGCAACATCTATTTGTTGGAAAGAGCACGTCCAAAAAAGTTGCTGTCATCGAGCAAGCAGTCATTCAAGCAATGCGCCCAAGAACTGTTATTGCGCTTCTACATCTTGGTGTCGCGGTGCAAATGATTCGTGATTGATAGCCTTTGAACTCTGGGATTTGCTTCATCATATCTAGGTTTATATCCAAAGGTTTTAATTGAACGCGGCATGTTCACTTGCCCCTGATGTGTTAGGCGGTAACATGAACATTCTTGGTCAGTCCCTGTTGTTTGCAGGTGACAACGTGGATCATAACATTATAACATTGAATGGAATGGGTACATTCCATGGGATGGGAACGATTACAGGCATCACACCCGGGAAACAAATCAGTCATAGTATACAACAGCAAAAAATGAAATGGCGAAGATCGATATTAAAAATTATCGCTTTTTAAAGCATGCATGCTAATCGTTGCTTCGAAATTATATCGGTCTCGTACACATCTGATATCTGTGATCGCAAAGTGGACATTTTTTGGGAAATGTCTTTTCGCTTTCACAAGATTACGCCCAGTTGGCAAGGCATGATGCACCTGTTATATGAGGACTGTAAATATCCGGGAAAATCTTCGGTACAATTTCTTCTAATGATAGACATGAACCCAGAAGATAAAACATGTATCCTGTCCACCTTAGATTATCTATGGAGTATATCCTAAAAAAAAACAACACACCGACTGTCATAAGTTTTTGATCAACCGCTGTTTACAGATGATCGTACATTTACAAATGTGATACTGTTGCTTTGCATCTTCCATACCTATATACTCCATGAATTTTTCATCTACAGACTTGAAATTTGGTATATTTAGACAGGTGGAAAACTATAATACATTTTTATCCGAAAAACTTTATAATCTGTTTTCACGGTCTGCCAAGGGGTCAAAATTGAAAATTTAGTCCGTGTGAATCATCGGATTTTTGTTTGCTAATTGCTTCACGAATGCGCATGCGTGAATAGTTCGCAATACAAATTACTTATGTAAATAATAAAGAGTTTGAAAACATTTTTACGGACCGTGTCACGCTGGTCTAATGGTTATAATACTTGACTCACTGTCTTTAGGTTTTGGTTTCGATCTCATCTCGAGTATTATTTCTTTCCGTTTATTTAGTTCGTATTTTTTTTTAAAGAAATAATACGTTACATTGAATATCGGGCAACACTTTGAATATTTGCTTGTACCTAAGCGCTAATTGAACATTCCAACATTCTGTCGTTGAATACTCTCTGGCTGTTTACTGTTTATGCCCGCTGTTTTAGCATTAATAGATATTAGGTTGGTACAAAAATAATAGTTTTACATATATAGTTGAACGTCAAAAAAGGACATTATTTTTGCACCAACCTAATACAATTCTGAAATATTTTCGTTTATTTCTAGTGTCCGAAAGGGAGGATATCAGTATATGAAGTCGATGGTAACTTTGTGACTGTTAAAATCTTTTATAACTATCACTTTCTACAATGATGACTGCGTCATATACCTCTCTCTCTCTCTCTTGCTCTCCTCACACACACACACACACACGCACACACACACACGCAAACACATATATATATATGTATATATATATATACTTGTTTATTGTTATACAAACATGCTCACATCCCGCTGCTACAAACAGCCACTTGTTTCAATCAAACAGCAGATATCATCAGGCAGCGACTGGATATTCAAATGTTCAATTGAACATTTGAATAGTCAAGTCGCTGCCTGATGATATCTGCTGTTTGATTGAAACAAGTAGCTGTTCGTAGCAGCGGGATGTGAGCATGTTTATATGACAATAAACAAGTATTATCAGCTTTTTTTATTGAGCACTATCTAACAACCTCGTTTAATTCATTAGTCCATTACTTTTGAATAAAAAACCTCGAGTATAAATAAATAAATAAATAAATAAATATATATATATATATATATATATATATATATATATATATATATATATATATATATATATACCTGAATTTTAACAGTGGTTGACATTTAATTACAGTTAAAATTTTACTAATTTTACTGTGGGTTGTATTTAATTAACAGTTTAAATTCAGGTAGATAAATGGATTAATATATATTAAATCATATATATATATATACATATATATATATAATAAATAAAAAAATTGAATTATTTATCATTCATATATTTTTTATTTATCGTCACACAACGACTGTATTGTTCTAGCCTTCTAAAAATACCTTTTATTCTCTAACAATGCTTCAAGCAAACTACGCCATACTTCATATATATATATATATATATATATATATATATATATATATATATATATATATATATATATATATATATAACGATAATATTTAAAGTTAATTGCAAATTACTTAACCTCCATGTAGTTGATCGCATATCCATGGCAGTATATTAAGAAGCTTGTTTTGATAATTTATATCTACACACTAATATAAAATTCACTTTCTGTGTGTGTGTGTGAGTTCCTTCCTCATAGCTTTTCGAATTTGACACAAAGCTGATTTATGTCTGGCAGTGTTCTTAGATATGTTTTGTACAGAAATTCACCCGATAAGTATCGAAAATCGAGAAAAATCTGATCTTTACTTTAAAATAGCCTTTTCTCTCTTATAGATAAAAAGAATAATTTTTACAGAGGAATATTTAAGTTACATTGACCAAGGGAAATAATAAAATCTCAGCAAATCATTTCCTCTTAAGACACATTTTTTGTCAAACGAAGATATAGCCCAATATAAGAGCATTCTATTACAGATCCAATGATCCTCTACTCAATCTCGGGTGTATCTCACCGTTTAATTTCAATTTTCCTTAATAATGAATTCAATTGACAATTAAAGAAGGATTACCATTTAAAATCGCTGCAAATCATTTCTTCGTTTGCATAGTTTAAAACTAAACATTAATCAGAAGTGACTTTTCCAGGGCATTCATCATCAAACCCAAATATCAGCTGACATGATATTGTAAACAAACACAGACGGAATTTGATGAACGTCATTATCATTATTATTTTTTTTATTTATTTTTTATTTTTTTGCGAATTAGTCCACGTAATATATAAAAATCAATAGAGGATTAATTCTATAATAATACATACGCAATCTGCATAAATCAAAATATCATATTTAAGCGTATTGTACGACCGGGCAACGCCTGGCGGCCGTCTAGTTTTTAAATAGAAAAAAAAATATCCTTTTAATATTAATGTCAGCGCGGGGAAAAACACTCAACTTTATAGGTATATAGATGTGTGCGTATGTAATACAATATAATTATTAACGCACAGCTGTTGCAAGACTCATCGATGTGGTTAAACAGAGCGAATGCATATATATTTATATAACAAAATAACGAAGAAGCCAAAAAAGAATTTTGCGTTGTGTTAAACTGAATGCTTGATAATCTTAGAAGAAGAGGAGGCGTACGCGCGCGAGAAAGAGAAAGTTGTGAGGGAAAGAGAGGAGGAGAGATATAGAGGGAGAGGTGATAAAAGCGAGTATATGCTAGAAACGTTTAGCCCCCGGATGGATTGAGGCAGTAGAAAGTGGGGGTGTCTTAGGTGTTGTGAACATAGCTACGTTTCACTGATTCTGTCCGTCTGTTTGTCTGACTTTCCGCTGCGTTTCCTCGACGGCGTGATAAGAGCAAGGAGAGATGGGTAGTAAATAGAGCGCCCCCTCACGTTAAGAAGATGGGGAGTCTGGCAGGGGGCTTGGTTATTTTACAGCAGGCGAGCAGGAGAGACGAGGGCTTATTAGACGAGATCGCAATTCAAGCAGAGAAAAGCTATTTTTGATAGGTTCAAACTATACCCACGTTTACCTACACCGCGACACAAAAATAATTCACAATAAAAAATAACGTTATAATATTAGTAGCCTGGCAAGGCCACAGGGGAGACAACCGAAGCAGAAAAACTGAAGCTGGTTTGCAGGACACTATGTATACAAATGTAGGTAGATTTGGGCATATTTTATCGAAGTTATTTTTTACCAATTGTCATAAAATTTAAACCATAGAATAGTATTATAATCTCCAAAAAGCTTGAAAAATGTTCATGTTTCGTCTCATGAAACCGAACATTTCAATATTCAATTTGGCTACCAGTAGTGGTTGATGAGCAGAAATCAGAAGCTCTCAGTATTAATGCTGGAGTCCCCCAGGGGTCCATCCTGGCCCAACTCTCTTCTTGATCTACATTAATGATCTTCCAAATAAAATCCCTACATCATTCATAGACATTTATGCTGACGACACTACAATCTATGGTAGCACATCAAAGACCATAAACGACCAAGTTCTCTGTGATTCTCTCTCCTCTTATATTGAGCATGTGGAGACAGTGGTGGCTGGTTACTTTTAATGCATCTAAAACCAAGCTTCAATCTCTACACCATCTACGCTCTTATGTCAATCTAATAAAGGGTTGGGTTCGAGACTCCTAACAAACGGTTCCCCAGTTCGATACAAAACACCTGATGAAGGCCGGAGGGCAAAACGGCCGAAACGTTGTGACCATAACAACCAAGATGAGGAAGTCAGTCCGACAATCGCAATCAATGAAAACACCTAATCTCAAAAATACAGACAGTTACAACCACTGAGTCAGTATAATACACAAAAACTTGCTACAGTGCAAATAATAAAAACCAGTGGTATTTTTTAATTTTTCAACTGGACATCTATTTGAAAACGAATACCCTTTGCCTCCCACCCACTAACTAAACTCCCTCCCATCGTAACAGATTCTCCAGACTTTAACCTAGCATTTTGGATTCAGTAATCTAAGCAAAAATGTTGCGGCATATACATATACTATCACTGTTACTTTGTAATTCATTTTAAAATAAGATAAAGTTCACAGAGGGACGAATGGAAAGTAATGTATTTTTCTGCGTTAATCTGCTTTCTATTTTTTTGTTCTGAATAAAATGTTGCTTTTACTTTCCTGTTTCATTTTTGCGGACATTTATTATGTGAATAAATCTCACACAAGCACACATATATACGAGGTGCCTTCAATTAGTTTCCAGACCTTTTTTCGCATGAGAACTTTTATTGAGACTACACGTATGAAACTCTTGTCCCCTTCTAAGTAATCTCCTCCGGCTGCAATGCACTTGTTTTACTGTTCCAACAACTTTTGGAACGCCCCATTGAATTTCTCCTGTGTGAGCGTGTAGATAAACCCCGTCACTACTTCTTTCATCTCTTTAATTGTCTCATAACGACAGTCTCTAAGTATTTCCTGGAGCTTAGGGAATAGTCACAGGGAGCCAGGTCTGGACTCTGGGGAAGATGGGGAACTATCTTGATACCTATATTTGTCAAATAATCTGTGACAAGGATGGAGTCCCTATTTACAATGCCTCCGCACGGGACAGAGTTAAACACCAGGGTCGCTTTTTACTGTGGAGAAAAGGAACAAAAATAAAAATTGTCTCAGTCGTGAAGGATTTCTCCTCCATTGAAAGAGAACAAGAAATTGAAGTTCAGCATCTGAAGAACAGATAATACACTTTGATCTTGGTCCATTGGTGCATTCTCGCAAATCTTCTGCGTTTTTAGTTGCACGCGAATAATTGTGTGTACAGTTCCCACGTTGACATCAAACTGTGCAGTTAATGTCTCTATAGACAACCGACGATTCTTCTCCATGAAATTCTTTATTTGGCCAATCAGCTTTAATGCTCTAACTTCCTTACTCTTCTCATACCTCTCACAGACTCCCTGCCTTTTTAGATTATTATGGCACGCAAAAACTGATGATCAATTCATGCAAGATTGTTCAAAAGTAGTCTGAAGCGTTTCATACGTTTCTGAAACATCTTTTCCAAGTTTGAAACAAAATTTTATTGCATATCATTCATCTAAAGTGGCTTCGAATCCAGATGCCATTTTTGAAATTTACCAACTGCGACAGTCAAGCTTTAGTAGGTTGTATTCCAATTCTTGCTGTAGCTGTTCATTTGAACCTGAAATGATAAAAATTGGTCAGTCATTTCATAAAATGTATAGCAATAACATACTGAATTCTCAAGAGTCTCGGGCAAATTTAAACGCATGTACAAAAAAGTCTCGGAACTTATTAGCGTATAAAGCGATGTTCTTTGTGTAAACAAATCGAGATTAGGTATTTCGGACGATGTCAAAACATCGTTAATTCACGACTCGCACAGCAGTCGCCGATTAGCGTAATGGTTAGGAGCCTTGACAGTCGCACAGGCGATCGGGTTTCAATCCTGGCTTGACGTAGTTGCTTGTCTAGCCGCAACGATGAGCTGCGAAACAGTACTGTATGTGGATGACTATATATATATATATATATATATATATATATATATATATATATATATATATATATATATATATATATAGGTGTATGCGTGTGGTTATGTAATTGCAAAATAATTTTTGATGTGTCGAGGGTGGTCTTTCGTGATGTACTCTCTTTACTATTGGTTTCGAGTTCTGCGGTTTATCGACCAAAACATTAATATTCTCCTCACTCCGGAAGTATCAAGCTGCGCATATCAACATTTCAAAAATTTAACCGAAGTGAATCGAAAATCTCCGACCAGTCTTACTGAGGCATATTCCTCAACGTGAATCAATGTGAAAATTTCTTACCCCTAGTGGGGCAGATTGCTGAAACAATCTTTCACTTGGTGTTCGTATCACTAATGAAAGATTCTTACGGAATATTGAGATAACCTGCCCCACTACCCATCCCGTTTCTATATAAACGGTTTTCTTTACTTTCTCCAATTTCGACTGGATCGTCTCCACGGGGGATATTTTAAATAGGAATATTAGTAATGGCACGAGGCCAATATTTTTGCAAATTCCAATCCGATTTCCGATTCTATTTTTCATTTCCGGTTCGGACACAATTACCGATTCTGAACTCGATTCTTTGTAATTCATGAAATATTTAGCTATAAAGTTTTTTTTTTTCGTGAGATGTTGCGATTATCGTAAATACCTGTGTAATATGTACATACCTGTGCGGCAACGTAAAAAACACACTTGTATATAGTACGAATCTATAGTTTTATTGATAGTTCAAAATATATTAATATTTATTATTTTATTGTTAATACCAGTAATAAAAAAGTAAGTTTTAAACAAAGGTAAAAATGAAAGAATTAAAAGAAAAGTTTTCGGCTTCGGAAAAGAGGCTAAAATATTTTAGATTCCGATACCGATTCCTATACCAGTTCCGATGCGCCAAGAAGTTCTTATTTTTCTTATTCCCGATTTCGATTCTGATTAATCGTCCTACCACTAATGAAGAATATACTTTATCCTGGATAAATTAATATATATATATATATATATATATATATATATATATATATATATATATATATATATATATATATTCCAGATACAAAAATATCAAAAAATTAAGAATAATTGAATTTCAACCAGGGTAGTTGATAGTGCTCAATCAGAGAGCAAATTATATTTTTTAAATTATTCTTTATTCAAATAAAGTCATGATTGGCATGAAGCAAAATTAAAGTTTTTTTTTCTCTCCTAAAAATTTGAAAAGGTCTGGAACCTTTTTAATTTTTGTATTTTAATTTTTCTTGCCTGATGAAATCAAATATGATTGAAACGGTCTGCACAACGTAGCAAGATATGACTGTATTTTCATAAAGAATAATATATATATATATATATATATATAAACAAATTTTTCTAAAGTAAAAGTACACCTTCGTTTAGACGCTTGACTGTAATAAAGCAACGCTTTATAGCCCAAAGTAAAATACGAACTTAGTTTACAATTTTTACGATAGTCTACTATAAAAACTCGGACCGAATCCAAACACAAATACCCATAAACCCTAGAAAAGTAGCTTAAAAGAGGAAACGCAAAAATGGTAAAACTTTTCTAAAATGAAAAGCTAAATAATCGCAGATAAAACGAATATTTATACGCAATGCATATGGATTTGTTAACTTTGTATACTTTTTTTTTCTCGTAGCCGCGCGCACTGCGTCCTTTTGTTAGAAATCTGTTGTTATCTGTTTTAGTTTCATCAACTTTGTCGTAAAAATTATTCTGTTTTAATAGATTACAATCGAGTGATAACAGAAATATGTGATTGGTGGACAATGTGAGATATACAGCGTACCTATTCGATGCCTCCGTTCAGTCTCGAAAGACAAAGGATACCCCTGTAGCTGTAGAGGCAGCTGCGCGTGTAATTGTGAGACAAGTGTTGCGCAATCACCAACCACACCTCTCCTGAATCGGCACTGTTTGAGTCCAGTGGCAAGGAGAAGTCCAGGACGACTGGAAACAATGCCGAGATAAGCGGAGAGCACATACAGCACCTGAAAGTCCCAAATGGTCACCCATTTAGTACTGACCAAGTTCAACGTTGCTTAACTTCGGTGATCCAGCGGGAACCGGTGTGTCAACATGATTATGCTGTATGTACATATTACTAAGCCAACAAATGCTGTGATGATTTTGCATGAATCCCACAGAATACACATTATAAAGGCAGTAAATTTTATTACGTTAATATCCAACTATTAGATAAGATTAAAGATTTTTTTAAACTGGTTGACAGTGGTCAAGGAAATAACTACACGAACTAACGACGTGTGTGTCTCAAGTTTGAATCCTGTTCGTTCCACAAAATTACTTTCGCTTAGGATGTTGACAACCTTCAAGTGAATAATCTTGTAATCCCTGATGCCTTTCTCGAAAGAATTATGACTAGAAAACTATCGGGGAAACCAATGCCAGTGATAGAATCCTCGTATTCATACGATATTATTATGATGATTTAAACTGGATATGTGTTTTTTTAAAAATTATAAATGTAAAGAAATTCACATATCAAAACAAAATAAAAAAAGATTACAGTATTTTCTCTGTGGGTTTTTGAGATGAGGATTGATAATTTGTATTGTTAGGATTCTTCGGGCTTCTGTTCTAATCTTGAATGTTATTTGTCGGATTCAGGAATCTTTCTTTCGAATTTGGGAATTTTCGCGAAAATTCGAACGGAACACTTTATTTAATCCACGGTGTAACATGTTCATTTTCCGTCAGCCATGACCGAAAGACGTTCTAAGTAATTCTGCAATTATATTTTTAAATGTCATTTATTCTAAGAACTGAACTTTCAACCTCTAGAAGGGAGTGTAACTTACAACTAAATTACACCAACTGTCGAACAATTCTAGTATGGCTTCTGGGATCCTAAAACGTTTTTGTTTTTTTTCAAATGTACAATTTTATTTTTTCTCACTATTACACTATTTAAAAAAAACAAAAACTAAGTGATCTTTAGTCTACAAAACGTAGACATAAAGATTATTTGGCAAACCGAATTATTTATGTGTATAACCACAATTTCTAATTTTGGTTATCTAATAAAAACAACACGTTAATACATTCAGCGTAGTTCTTTATTGTCTTATGCAATGTTAAATTTCACTAATATATGTTTCGCCTGAGCAATAAAGTAGTAATAGTATATTTTTACATTCGACCTGGGCAACGACGGGACACGGCTCCGACTAGTAGCTAGAAAAAATGGAATTGGAAAGATCTAGGTTACGTCTAAACACCGTCTAAGGAGTGAGTAAAAACTATAAGACTATTAAAAATGATTTTATCAATGATTTTTACGTTCCTGTTTAAATCGAACGAAAGGTTTCTGATGCTGAACATTCGCCTTCATATATGCATTCTTTATAAAAATATATTGCAATGAATATCCATTGAATACATTTTTTTAATTTAGCTGATTTACGGCATATCAACTCGTTTTGTTATTTGTTGAGAAACCACAATATCCAGTTTGTATTAGTTGGATTATTCGAACTACTATTCTCATCTTGGGTGCTATTTTCACAATATTTAGTATATATCGTGTCGAACTAATGAATTTGAGAATTTTTCTGCTGAAACGAGAAAGCTGCAAAAAATTTCGGACAGAACCCTTTATGTAATCCGTGCAAGTAGCATGCTCTCATCCTGTCCCAGTCATGGACGCGTAGAAGTTTTAAGTAATTCGCAATTGTATTTTTAGCCTCGTCGTCACTGAGGATTGAACCTTCAACCTCCGCATGAGTGTCACATAGAACTGAATTAATCTAGTATTGCATCAGTTAGCAGATCAATGAAAATGGTATTTTAGATATTAACAAAACAATAAAAGTATATTTAATTTTAATACTAACATATCTATGAAAGCATTGTTTAAACTAAAATACACATGATAAACCAAAAAAAAGTTCAAGCTGCAAAAATGATATTTAAAACTTATATATGCATAAGACACATGTGAAAATGCTATTTCAAACGTACAAAAAATGCTAAAATAGTATTTCAAACTTACGTAAAATACTAAAATGTTTTTTAAAACGTACGAAAAACACTAAAATGATATCTCAAACGTACGAAACATACTAAAATGGTATTTCAAACGTACAAAAACACTAAAATGGGTTTTCAAACGTACAAAAAATACTAACATTCTATATCAAACGTACGAAAAAATAAAAAATTCGATATCTAACGTACAAAAAATACTAAAATTCTATATCAAACGTACGAAAAATACTAAAATTCTATATCAAACGTACGAAAAATACAAAAATTCTATATCTAACGTACGAAAAATACAGAAATTCTATATCTAACGTACGAAAAATACAGAAATTCTATATCTAACGTACGAAAAATACAAAAAGTCTATATCAAACGTACGAAAAATACAAAAATTCTATATCAAACGTACAAAAAATACTAAATTTGTTTTTAAAGTACAAAAAATATAAAAATGCTATTTTAAACGTAGGAAAAGTACTAAAATGCTATTTAAACCGTGCAAAAAATACAAAAATGTACGAAAAATGCAAAAATGTTATTTCGAATGTACGAAACATAAAAAACATTCTATATCAAACGTACAAAAATGGTATTTTGAAATCATTAGAAATACAAAAATTAGATTTCAAACAAATATTCGATGGATCTCCGAACTGAGAGTGTAATGTGAATCTTGGGTTTAATTTCAGTAGCTTTATTTTTGCAGTACTAAAAGAAGAAATATAACATCTAATAGACAATCATTGGAACAAAGCAAAGCACAACGCAACTCATGAGCTAATGCGTTAAAAGAGCCGAAAAAGAGCGTCCTGTTTAGACGACTCTCAAAATCCAATAACATGAAAAGCGGAAAGATAAACAACTTACGCATGCATTGCAAGTAGTTCAACAAATTATTTTCATACGTCACGGCATCCGATTAATCAGTGGACCAATTAATCAATGGTTCCTGCGTAGTTAGGTCAAAAGAAAAGAGTACTTGAAAATAAATGACGGCGACAACACCATATGATGTATTGATTTAAAGTTGATACGTTAGTCCGCATCTTTTTTTAAAGCAGAGGTTCACCACTTATCTGCACCAACGAGCCATTCGAGTATCAAAGTTAAATGAGTGCCATTTCCATTGGATTTGAAAATATGGCATAAAGGCCTACTTCACAAGATTTCCAGCTACGGTATCACTGGAAAGGTTTTCTCAATCATTAAATCATTTCTCTCCGATAGGTTCATAAGAGTAGTGGTTGATGGGCAGAAATCAGAGGCACACAGCATTAATGCTGGAGTCCCCCAGGGGTCCATCCTGGGCCCAACTCTCTTCCTGATCTACATCAATGATCTCCTAAAACACATACTTAAATCATTCGTTGACATCTATGCTGATGAAACGACCATCTATGGCAACACATCAAAGGCCGTAAATGACAAAGTTCTCTCTAATTCTCTCTCCCCTGATCTTGAGCACGTGGTACAATGGGGGAAGAGGTGGCTGGTTACTTTTAATGCATCCAAAACCAAGCTTCTATCTTTACATCATCAACGCTCTGATCCCCATCTGGCATCAATTGAAATGGATGGCTCTCGTCTTGGAGAGGCTCCATGTTTTGACAAGCTCCTGGGTTTGACCTTTACTCCTGATCTGAAATGCAACACGTACATCAAATTTGTTGCCAGGGACGCTGGGAAAATGGTGGGATCCTTCTACCGCTCCAGAAGATATCTCACTACTGATGCAATTCTCTATCTGTATAAAAGCCAAGTACGTCCAAGGATGGAATATTGCTGCCACATCTGGGCAGGAGCTGCTAAAAACAGCCTATCCTGCCTTGACAGAGTACAAAATAGACTTCGTGGTTTAGTGGGGGTTGCCCATTTCTCTTCCCTGCAACCTCTCTCCCACAGAAGAGACGTTGCGAGCCTGACTTTGTTTTATCGTTATTTCCATCGCAGGTGTTCGTCTGAGCTCCAATCCCTCGTCCCCCCCCCTCGCCAATCTTTCATGAGAAACACCCGTCTGGCTGAAACTACTGTTAATAATTTTCCCCACTCTTTATCTGTGCCAAAAGCCAAACGTAGATTCCATGAGCAAAGCTTCTTTCTTAGAACTGCACGCCAGTGGAACTCTCTGCCGCTTGTCTGTTTCCCACCTGACTACAACTTGGACGTCTTCAAGTCCAACATAAACAAACTCCTGATAAACCGCCCCCTTAAGTAAGACACTCTATCAAAACCCCCAATACTAATGATTACTACAATACTATCTCATTGATTACTGCACACGCAATAACCCTTATCCCTGAGTGGCCTTCGAGCCTTGATAAGTGGTGACCCCCATGTAAAAAAAAATAGCCACATATTGTTATCTAAAAAGAAACCCCGCGGTATTGTGCCTCATGGGTGAACATTGAAGGAATTAAACTTAGTTGATGGTCTTGAACCTGTTTACCAAGAAATTATTTCGACAAGAGATGCACCTGGCAGTAATATGCAATAAAAACATAAAATAATTATTGCTTGTACCGAAAGTCACTTAAATATAACATGGCGCTGACATTAGACACCAACATTAGAAAAAACTAAAAAACAATAGAAGCTTCGTTTAATTCTAGGAACACATAGATACAAAGCGAAATTGTTGGCAGCAGGTGTAGCTAAACGAGTGCTTTTTTGATGGCTGCTTTACAGAAGGAACCATAGATTGAATCTTAATCCAGCACCTGGCATGGCAATAATTATAGAGCTGAAATAGACTTATAACGCTGGGGAGAAACCATAAATTTGACAGTTGAATTAAGCATAGCCGATTCCGTAGTCATCAGGAGCATCCATTACACAATTATAAACTCTGTACGATTTATTCATCGATTATTACATATTCAATTTACATTTGACTACTTTATGTGCACAAGATTTTCTTGTATAGATTTTTAATCGAATCAACCTTCAAGTATCCACGTGTAGCAGGCTTGCTGTGGGTTGTAATAAAATTGATTGCGTTCGGCATTAAGGCAAACATTCTTGTAATTTCAGGAAACGACAACGTATATATATATTTATATATATATATATATATATATATATATATATATATATATATATATATATATATATATATTCAGCGGGTTGTCATAGTAACATGGCGTAAACAAGATGGAAAGAGACATCAAGTACATCAGGGTAACACGAATACCCGTTTTATCACGATCCCCACGCATTGGCATCCGCCACTCTGTGCCCCTTCCCACCTCGATAAACTACTCAACCTCCGCAGCTGTTAGAACTCCAGCTTAGAGCTTAACTGCCACAACGAGCCAAATGTCGTACACATTACAACCTCAATATCTACAACTTAATCTTCTAATTCACGCGTCACTTTTTTTTAATAATTTGGCCCAGAATGTCATCGGCAAGCCACCCTCTGCTTTACGTGGATGCAGTTAAGAGGTTTCTTGTAGTTGTAGAAGCTGAATATTTTCACCATAAAATGAGAATCGTTACTTTTTAAGATACCTTCTTTCAATCTGTGCGTTTAGTGATGCCAATTCAATTTGAAACTTTAGCGTGGCCTAATAAACACAGTTTTGGCCCGTTGCTTAAACTTCGAAGTTTAAATTAGTCCAGGTTCCCACCTGCACAATCAGTCCGACATAAACTAAGCCATTTTGGTAGCTTATTTGCTGTTGGACTGGTTTCGGGAGGAGAAAGTTTATCGCTTGTTGTCTGAGGCGCCCTCATCAGGAAATGCCGACGCGGCTACTCAGCCATATTTTTGCAGGGCTGAAGTGTTCCTTTTGAAGCACTTACTCATTTCCCCAACTTCCGATCTTGTGTCACATCCTATCGCGATGGAAAATATGTAAATATCGATCCTTTACTTAGAAAGAAAGTGTAGTATCTGTTCCGATGCTATACCCTCGCCTCGTAATTTGTTTTGTTGATTAGTTTTTTCTATTCCTATAATGCCATTTTCCCGTTGGTTGCTGTACGATGCTGGTCCTGTAAAATTTTAGGAGGTACAGTCTCCTATGTCTTCTCCTCGCC
Source organism: Euprymna scolopes (assembly GCF_053919585.1). Lineage (NCBI taxonomy): Eukaryota > Metazoa > Mollusca > Cephalopoda > Sepiida > Sepiolidae > Euprymna > Euprymna scolopes. The sequence continues at coordinate 169,242,586 of NC_136483.1, forward strand.
TCTGTCTCTTTGTGAAGGAGCTATTGTAAATCGCCTGAGGCACATCTACCGGGGAATGCCGATCAGACGCCCCAGGCATGTATTGCAGTCCAGTGTGCTCTCTCTCTCTCTCTCTCTCTCTGGAACGCTAGTTCTTCAGTTCCTGTTTGCGAACCTAGTGTCACATTTTGTTGTCGTGGAGATAGATAGATATCGCATTTCTTGACCTTCTTGCCACGAAGAATATGCAGTATCTGTCCCGGTGCGATACTTAGTCTATTCTCTACTCGGTCAGTAATAACGAGTTCTTTGTAGAGTGACATTTTTGTGCCAAAACATACATGGTTCCAATTTGGAGAAGTTTGGTCCCCCCCCCAGTAAAAACCGACCTTGTTTCTAATTTTTCACACATGCAAAGGCAAGTAATCAGGAGCTTACACGTGACACTTCAAACTTAAGCATGAATACTCGATCAACAAAAATGATAAACTCAAGATAACCAGATCAACGGTCAACTATGTACATGCATATGGGTTCTATTCAATTTTGAGAGACTAAGGATATCCTTGTAAAGTAGCGATTGTGAAACAAGGGTTGCACAATCTACAACCACACGTCTCCTGAATCGGCGCATTTAGAGATGGCAATGAAATTTGAAAGTTAAGCATGTCATCCGTGTAAAGAAGGCCTGGTAATGATTGATTTGACATAAGTACACCGAAAGATAGGCTTTTCTGACTTGCACTCTGTCAGAAGATTATCCGTGAGTTCCCGCTATTGAAAGCGCTTTCCCTAACACCTCGATCGAAAGCCATCGCAGACCTTCACTAAATACGCTTAGAGTGTTGCTAGAGACCAGAGTCCTTGCAGAGCCTAGAAAGAAACACTACCGTCAATTAGTGGTGGTTACTGCTTCGAATCTGCTGCGGGAGTATATTTGCTCTAAGTTAAGTTGAGTGCCAGACCAGGGCTATCACAGCAACTTTGAATATTCTTTAACCTAACGAATGGTTCGGAACACTTTGCTGCTCTATGCAAATGATACAATAATGGTTTAAGGATTGAGCTCTTTTGTGGGTGCGGTGAAGATCATAAACACGCAGCAAAGTTGGCGACTCTGTGAGTATTCACAGAGGTAACGACTTAGTTCGATCCCGAGTGGCCGTTGGCCTTTACATAGAGTCCGTTATAAGCACAGCAGCCCCGCCAATATCTAGGGAGAAAATAATGTTGTTTTTCTAGTTATCCTAACCGTAGCGAGACAACTGGAGTGGATTACACGTCTCAAGGAGGTTTATGGGTTTAGATCTGTTTCTGATCATGATCTCGTCGTTTATGTTAAACATCAGTTTTAAGTGACGATCAGATGCGAGTTCACTAGGAGGTGGGTGCCAGACACTAGCTTATACATCCGTGGATGAGTCAGGTTCGAGTACGTGTTCCCTTTCTAAGCATAGCACACACAGTCCTGAGTTCTACAGAACCAAATTTCTTAGGATTTATTGAAAAACAGTATTAACTAGTGGTATGAATAAATCCTGATCCGGTCATATGTGTTTTATACAAGAGAGCCTCCAAATCGCCCACTCCCTATATTTATTGACCACCCTCAAATAATGTCTCTATATTGGATGAAACCATCTATAACCAACCTTCTATTTTCATCTTATTATTTTTATGTCCCTAATTAGAGACTGATTTGCTTGTTCCCAGTTTACATAGAAACACTGGGCGGTCTGACACTTAGGAAAGGGTTAGGAGGGCCTTACTAGCCCTCCTTATTAATATATTGTTTGGTTCTTCATTTTTCATTCATTTTAGGTATTTTGTAATCTCCTCTTATGCTTTATAATTATATATATATATATATATATATATATATATATATATATATATATATATATATATATGAATATATATATAAACTACACAATATCATATAAAATGGCGATAAAGGGAAAACAATGTAAAAAATAAAATGGATATAAATATAACGAATAAATAGAATGAAATTAAAAAGGATAAAAAGCATATAATAGTAATAATGCAGTTAAAAATGAGAGGAATAGGCGCAATAAGCAAGTCTAGTTTAATCCTCCTTTCAGTGAACATATACAAAAAATATATCCCTTAATAATTATACAAAATAGTTGATAAAAACTTCCCCCCAGACAATAGATTAAGTAAAAGACTTAACAAGAACACAATTAAGCTTTCATTCTCAACCGTTGCAAATCTAAGTAAAACCATAATAAGTTCAAATAATAGTAAAATTAACAAAATAGTGAATAATAATAGAATTGAATCAGGTGAATTAAATATTGAGAAAAAATGTAACTGTAGAATACCTAATGAATGACCATTGGAGGACAATTGCTTAATTTCTGAAATTCTCTACAAATATGAAGTTAAAGTTAATAATAGTAAAAAGATATACCTCAGGGGAACTGAATGCATGTTATGGGACATGTAAAGAAATGATATTGCATCATTTAACATTATACCATAAGACGAACCAAATCGGAATGAGGATAATGGTACAAATAATGATAGAACACAAATGAATATTAGAAAATAATAAATAAAAAATATGTGATATATGTTGACTTGAATCATACCACATAGTGAATTCTAAAGAAGAAATTTTAAACAAAAAGTTTGATGTTATACAAAGTTGTCTACACAGAAATACATTCCTATTATAACGCCTAAAACCTGATTAAAACAACATCTTTAAATACAAAATAAACAACTAAGAAATATGTTGATAAAATTTAAAAGAATATTAAATTTAATACGAAAGTTTTAGAATGGTGCAATAAATAAATGATTAAATTGGAACTTATAAAGTTACTAAAAATCCGGTCTCTCTCTCTCTCTCTCTCTCTCTCTCTCTCTCTCTCTATATATATATATATATATATATATATATATATATATATATATATATATATATATATATATATATATATATATACTGGCTTAGGTGCCAGGCGTTGCCCGGATGTTTGTAGGTGTGTGTTAAGCAAAAAAAGTTGTAGTAGGCTCGAATCCGTGAGGCGAAGGCAGAAAAGAAAGTGTAAGTGAGTGTAAAAAAAAGAACAATTGAGAGCACAAAAACAATTGGTAGTAGGAGGCAGGCTCGAACCCGTTCCGCGAATGAGGAAAAGAAATTGAAAAAAAAATCATGACATGTTAGCTGTTGCGCTCATCGCCAAATCAGAAGTGACGTAGGTTTATATTAAGGCTAGATAATCGAAAAGAGGCGATGAATTTCGAAAATATTTGCGAAAAAAGCGAACCCTCCCTGTAGAAAAGAGCTCATTTGAGGATGAAGAAATTAATGTTTTTTACTAATTTTTCGATATCGTCGTTTGAGTAGAGAAGCTTCAAAATGATACCAATCAGGTGAAAATCCATCGCCTCTGTCGAAAGTTTTTTCGAGACATACATACATACATACATACATACATACATACCTTTAAATAGACAGATGAGATTTATATTATAGATGGATATATCTATACTGGTAGTCAAATTGAATATTGAAATGTTCATATCTTTGGTTCAATGGGATGAAACTAAGAAAATTTGCAGGCTTTTTGAAGATTATAATACTATTCTATGGTTAAAATATAATGACAATTGGTAAAAACAAACCTGTATGCCAGCTTCAATTTTACTGCTGCGGTTATCTCTCCTATGACCTCGCCAGACCACTAATATATATATATATATATATATATATATATATATATATATATATATATATATATATATATATATATATATATATATATATATATATATATTGGCAAGTTTCAAGTTCCAAATCACCGGGAAAATTGATCAGAAGTTAACAAATGAAGGAAATGACCTAAATTGCATTATAGGTTATGTTACAATTTGCCATAAAGGTGACAAATTAAGGGAGTCATGCATCATCCAAAGCCTATATTTTGGCACTTTTTACAGCCATAAAATGTGTCAATCATAGTCTTTTTTTTTCCTAGTTTTGCATATAAATTACAAAATATCTTATATTTCTCCCAAATCTCTGGCTTTAATGGAGGGGAGACTAAAACCTGCTGCTTTGGTTTCAAATGATCTGAATTAGCAGCAACGGAGGACTTAATTCCAAATATTTCTTAGATTCTCCTTGGTTTTCATACATAAAGTAAATTTCACAGGACATAAGGATTATTTGATACTGGAGATATTCATAATCGTACAGTTTGTCCAAAGAAGGGACGACATAGCATATAAGGAATATTTGGTATCAAATCTTTCCTTGCTGTAATTTCAGATCATTTGAAACCATAGCAGCAAAATTTGCCCCCCCTCCTCCAGCAAGGCCAGAGGTGTTGGGTATATATATATATATATATATATATATATATATATATATATATATATATATATATATATATATATATATATATATTTAAATAAGGGAGTAGTTACCAACAATGTGTATTTTTTAACATTATTTTTTTATTCCGTGTCTTGGTTTTTCATTGAGAATTATGTTTGGATCATTGTAATAATGTTTTTAAATCATTGAAATCGTTTACGTGCGTTTCAGACGCTTTTTCGTTGGAATTTATTAACCCGTTTTTTATATATATATATATATATATATATATATATATATATATATATATATATATATACGGGAGGATAAACCATATAATAAGTGAATGCAGCAAACTGGCCCAAAAGGAATACAAGAATAGGCACAACCAATACACTGGGGATTATGCGAACAACTGCATCTCGAATGCACAGACAAGTGGTACAAACATAAGCCGGCAACAGTACTTGAAAACGAGAATAACAAAGTCCTAGTGGCAATGGATATACAAACTGATAAAATTATCCAAACAAGAAGACCGGGTGTCGTAATAATTAACAAGAAATAAAACCCTGTCAAATCGTAGACTTTGCTGTCCCAGCTGACCATAGGGTAAGCATGAAAGGAAAGGAGAAACGAAGCAAATACACAGAGCTAGCCAGAGAGTTAAAAGGGATTTGGATGATGAAGAAAATCAAAATAATACCGATAATAGTAGGAACACTAGGAACGATTACGAAAAACCTTGTAAAAAAGAATGGCAAAAATTGGAATCAGAGGAATAGCTGCAAAAATACAACGACTAACGATAGTGAAAACTGCTGAAATATTAAGGAAAACACTTGAATGTGGAGAATAATACAAGAATACAATATAATGAAGAAGCGTTACAGGGAATGAAAAACGCCGATCTGCATATCTACAATTCTACACCCCCATCATGCATCCCCCCGTTGTCTCATCATCGTTCCCCCAATAGAAAAGTGATACCAAAGAGCCTAGAAGGGTCAAGGAGGATGGAAAGACCGAGTAGGGAGCGCTGACCAGACCTCCGCTGGACAAGCGCGAAGAGAACTGCGACTTTGTGGAGGCTTAGTGCACCCAAATTCCAGTATAAACCAATGGCCACTGCCAGCGAGAAATCAATGGTAAATGGCTGTTGCGATAAAGCAAATTTATTTGAAAATGCTATCAAAGGAGGTGGAGAGAGCTGGACGTCTGGGGAGACTTAATATCATTCAGCTTCCAGAGAACACCACAGGTATTCAATCAGATCGGTTGTTGACTTGTGTGAAAGCTCCATGTGAGCCAATAATAATAATGATAATAATAATAATAATAATAATCAAATGATTATTATATTGTACCAATTGTGTATTATGACCAGCTCATAAATATGCTTATATATGATATTTATGCAGAATACAGAATTTATAATTCATGCAGAGTTCGTTTTTATTATATAGAGCAAATATTTATTAATAATATGCTGTACCCAAAATTGTAGTAGTGATTTCAAAGGTTTATATATATATATATATATATATATACATATATATATATATATATATATATATATATATATATATATAAAATTAAAATTATGCCTGCCAATTTCCAATTATTTCCGATTTTGACACATTAGCAGCTATTTATACCGGATAAAAATCAAATCGAATTTATCTTGCAGATCCACATACGCTAAATATTTAGTTTCAATTCTGTAGACTTACAATTTACAGAGAAGTTTCGTATAGACTGTCTTTCACACAAGCCGACTAACTGACAAGTTCTATTTTATATATATATATATATATATATATATATATATATATATATATATATATACAGTGACCCCCCCCTAAAAAAGAGCATAGAAAGTATATCTAGAACATATGTTATAAAACGGAGAAAAAAAGGTAAAAGACCCTAGTGTTTTGATGTGATGTTTTGGATATAATAAACTAGTTATGACCAAAGTTTCATTTCATTCGGACAAAACACTAAGAAACGGGGCCTAATTGGACTTTGGGCGCGTTTTTTGGGTCACTATATATATATATATATATATATATATATATATATATATATATATCAGAATTTAGTATTAAAATGTATCCTAATGCATTTTTATCATTGGGATCCTTTTAGGTTATTAATTAATTTATTTATTTGTGGACTGTTATTCCCATCTTCAAATTGTTGTTTCACAACGTTTCGGCCAATTATTAATCTGCCCTTCTTCAGGGGGAAAACCGCGAGTGAATAGGAATGCAGAGCCTCTTAACTGTACCCTCAGTAATTACTGCCTTCCATAGTTGTTATCGTCTCAGCACGTTTTGGGCAACTAAGCTTCTGGCCGGATATAGGTGAGTAGTGTCTTAGGATAGCGGTTTCAATTCTACTCTGAAAGCCACTTGACGAAGCCCAGAGGAATAGTTGGCCGAAACATTGTGAAACACCTAGAGATGAGGATAATAGCCCGTAAATAACTAAATGTACCCTAATATATTTTAGTAATTTTTAGATATTCGACTTTGGTACAACACAACATTTTCAAACAACTCCCACTGGAGACAACTTTAATGTTTACAGAAGAGAACTTGGGTGTTTAAGACACTTTCCTCGAGTGCCTAAGCTTTCTCTGTACAGAGGTTTGTCATAACAAACTGGCATGAATATACTTTTCCATAAAAGTAAACCCTGACTAAATATTCAAAATCACATAGTAATCGCGGCCAAAATAAGTTCTCCTTGGTATGGCAAACTCGCATTGGCTTTTACGAGAAATATTGCATTTCCTCCGAGTAATGTTACCTCAATAACAGCATAAAACTGGATAATCCACCAGACTAGGTAAATCCTTCCCCTTAGAATCAAGTGTGATGAAAAGACCACAAGAAGGATATCTTATAACATATTAAAATGGTCAATTGTGGAGAGGTAAAGTATGTTCTACACTTATTTACATTTTGAGAGGTGTAGGAAGACTTTAATGGAATATTCAAATATCTACGTGTCCCACATAGAGATCAAGTGTAAGCCTCAAGAAGGGGCCCTTTGATTTCTGAGCACTTTGAAGTAAAATAAAACAAAAAAACGAGGCATAAAAAAAATTACTAAGTTCAGCTGTTGCCCCCCCCCATATTAAGCCCCCAAAATCCCCAGGGGACGTAAAAACTGTGGAAAATGAAGCAACGGTACAGTTTTTGGCTCTAACATATGTAAATATGAGGTTTTTCACCATGCAAAAAAAAAAAAAAAAAAAAGAAATGACTAAGTCCATCATTTGTCCCCCCTCCATTTAACCCCAAAAGTTCCTAAGGACTTAATATATTTAAATTTGCGTTTAGCACCATGCATGACTGCTAAATAGACATACACAGAAAATTTTGGAAAAAATATGATACAATAGTTCCCAAAATGGAGTATTTTTATTAGCCCTAAAAGAGCCCCTGGGGTGCACCCAAGAGTTATCGCGAAGTATAAACAAACAAAATTATATAGAAATCAGTTAGTTACAATTTTTCAGAAAGTCTTATAAAAATTCAGGGCATCAATTTTTTTTTTCAATAAGAACAAAAATGTAAGTTTAAGCAATTTTAACCCGAAAGCTAACCGTGAGGGGGGCGGCAATCGGAGTTTTCCCGGAAAATCCGTTCTGTTACTTTTTACTCATATCATGTTTAATGTTTGTGCAAAATTTCAAAAAATTCCAAGGCGTGGTTATATAGAAAAAGTGCGGATAGACGAACGGACAAGAGTGAATTTACAGGTCCTCCCACCTTTTGTCGGGGGGGGGGATCAATAAAAACACCTTTTGATTTACAAATATTTCTTTAAGTTAGATTCCCAAGGCGATGCGAGGGAAGAGATGTGCATTTTATATGGTTATTGCTCGAGGAAATAATGTTAAACCCACGTTGATCCCTATTATCTTTTAAAGCATTATCAACTCAAGATTATCGCGAGTCTTGTTCATTCCCAAAACACATGTAACTTTTTTTTTTAATTAGTAATTATAATGGGATTAAACGGAGATTTTTTTTTATCTGAAACTTAGGTGGTCAGCTAGATTACTGGTCACCAGTCGGTTGTCCACGGGTCATCTTTCAATAAAATTTGCAAATCTTCTTGTTTCATACATAGGCAAGGTCCATTTACTTGCTTCCTTTTTCTGTCTCCTTAATCCGCACCCTGTGATCTGACCGGAGGCAAAATTAATACCCCCACTCCCAAAGTGTCAACATGCTCGCTCTGTTTCGATAACCATTTCAGATCATTTTTGTGTTATAGCACCACCCGCTTATCACTGATTTATCACAGGTAACGACAACCAGTCTACACTGAAACGTGAGTAACAATAAGACTCCTTAATATCCCACTACTTCCACTCTCCTCTCGAGTGGAGGTCTGATTGGTGTTCTCCTTCCTTTATCTTTTAGTTTCTAAGGGTTTTTTTTTTCGCAGTTTTAGTTCTATTAGGTTGATTTTATTATCGCCCATCTTTTTGTTTTCGTTGCAATTTTCCATAACATTTCGGCTGCTATAATCATTGTCACTCGTTGTATTGTCTCAATCTTCCCTGTGATTCCAATTTTTCCAAAGCTTTTTTATCAAGGTTTTTCAAGATTGATCGCAGTTCTCCCAGAATTATTCGTGCATTGATTTTCTCATGTTCTGTTTTTGTATTAGGTTAAGAAAATACTCGTTAACAAAAGAAAATAGTTATTTTAATATTATGCATCGATTTGTATTTTTCTTCAATAGCTATATTTGTATTTTTCTTTAGAAAATCATACCAATACCTCATTCAAACTATTAAAACCTGCATGGTGCCCCGTAAATGAACAATTAAGTATTATTTTTACATGTTAACATTTCGTGTAATAGAAACATTTTTATTTGTATTTCGATTTCGAATCTTAACAACGTTCGGAAAAATAGTTTGTAAATGATCTCCATTTTGAATATTTATCTAAGGCAAAAAAAAAAAAAAAAAATGAATAGTGAATTAGCAAAAAAAAAAAATACATCGATAACTCTGATTAAATTCAATTTTAACAACACACTGCTACGGTTGTCTAAAAATAATAAAAAAAATACTTATACGAAATACTGTTTTTATTTGTCTTCACGTCTGCTGATACAAGTATGCTTGCGATAACAGCACAACTGGCTTGCTTTTCTTACACCAAGAAGTTCACTTAATATAAGACAACGAAAAAAAAGCTGTGATTAGTTAAATTTTTATGTTAGAAAGCTTAGATTATTATTTTTTTAATTATTTATTGGCCCCGTGACAAAAGGTGGGAGGACCTGTAAATTCACTCTTGACCGTTCATCCGTTCGTCTGTCCGTACTTTTCTCAATAACAATGGAATTTTTTGAAATTTTGCACAAACATTAAACATGATATGAGTAAAAAAGTAACAGAGCAGATTTTCCGGGAAAACTCCGGCTGCCCCCCCCCCCCCACAGGGTGGCTTTCGGGTTAAAATGGCTAAAATTGACACTTGTGCTTATTAAAAAAAAAAAAAATGATGGCTTGGATTTTTATAAAACTTTCTGAAAAGTTGTAACTGATTTCTGTATAATTCTGTTTCTCTATACTTTGCGATAACTCTTGGGTGTGCCCCAGGGACTCTTTTAGGGTTAATAACAACATTCCATTTTTGGGACTATTTTACCATATTTGTCCAAAATTTTCTTTGTATGTCTATTTAATAGTTTTGCATGGTGCTGAACACAAATTTAAATATATTAAGGCCTTATAGACTTTTGAGGCTCAATGGGTTTGTAAATGATTTCCATTTTGAATATTTACCTAAGGCAAAAAAAAAAACCTCAACAAAAAAAACAGATAAAAATATGAATAGTTAATTAGCAAAATATATATATATATATATATATATATATATATATATATATATATATATATCGATAAACCCTTATTTAATTTAATTTTAACGACACACTGCTACGGTTTTCTAAAAAAAAAAATACTTATACGTAATAATGAGGGACTTTGTCCCCTTTTTTATTCATAGTGCAGAACTCAAATTTACATATGCTGCACCGTTTGTTCATTTTCACCAGGATTTGACGTTCCCTGGGGACTTTTGAGGTTAAATGAGGTGGGTGGGGGCGGTGCTGAACTTAGTCATTATTTATGCCTCGTTCACTGTTCATTCACCATGCATGCTTTAATAGTTTGAATGAGGTATTGATATGATTTTCTAAAGAAAAATACAAATATAACTATTATAGAAAAATACAAATATAACGATTAATTAACAAGAAAAAGTACGTTGCATAATATTGCTTTAATTTGTAAAAAAGAAAGCTCGCTATCTTCGATTCTAAAGGTCGTAGAATCTGATAATCTATATATCTATAAAACTGAGAATGTATGTGTGCGTTAGAATACTTCTCAACCCATGTACTCAACAAATTTTTGATCTACTCACTTTAAATTTTGTATAGAGGGCATTCAGACATGTGGAAAACTTTTTACTATATTTTCATCTGGAAAAAGGGCTGCTCAGAGGTAAAAATTGAAAAATTGGTACGTGGGGGGGTCCAGTGGAATTTTATCGGTTTGTAAACTGTTTCACTAATGAGCATGCGCGACCGTGAAACATGAGAGTTTCTTTATGTTAAGAATAAGTAGGTTGGAAAACACTTTGTAAACAGCGTGTCAAGCTAGTCTAATGGTTATCGTACTTGACTCACTGTTTTTGACTTTTTGTTTCGATCTCAGCTCGAGTATCATTTTTTTTTTACTAAAAAGAAGTGAACTGCTTAGAAAAAAAACGTAATACTCGCATGCACATGTCTGGTTTCCTCTTTTTTTTTTTTTTTCAAGGAATTTGATGTTATATTTAATACCAGGCAACGCTGGGTACATCTGCTAGATTTGAATAAAAACAAACTATTTGTTTATTTGCAGTCAAACTTGAAATATTACTTTTTCTGTACAATAACAAACGTCATAAAATTAAGTTATTCTTTTTAGTTAGCGAGGATTATTATCTAACAAGTATGGTGGTAAATTCAATACCTTTATCCGCCATCTTTGTCGCCATTATCATAATCAACATGATCGTCTATCCTTTACGAAAAATAAAAAAAACTTTTCTCAGGAAAAGGTTTCTCAGGTGCAACTCAAGGAATATGGAGAGCGCATACATTCCTCAAGCGAAAATCGCTGACGAAAAGTTTTTCTTGTGGGTCACTTGCGATGAATGTTGGCCAGGCGGGCAACGAGGACGAAGACGCTGGTGCCAATACCAAACCCTACCAGAAAGCCGGTAAAATGGGTCTTCTGCGATGAAGAAGAAGGAGACTGAAGATATATCACGTTGTGGGGTGGACAAGGCATATATAGAAACGAGAACCGTTCTTAAGATACGACCATTTAATTTACGCGTTTATTGATATATAACGCAATTTTGAAAGTAAATCGCATCTCTGCAACTTCTTTCTTACAGAAGAGACGCAGCGAGTTTATCTTTTGCTCTATATTTATTTTTATGGCAGGTGTCGGAATAAACTTCAATTCATACCTTTCACCCCTTTAAGATATTCATGGCGAACATTCGTCTGGCGATAACCACTGTCCGCAATTTCCCTTACTCTGTATTTGTACCAAACAGTAAACAAAAATTCCATGAGCAAAGTTTCTTTCCTCGTCTGTGAAACACACTGCCATAAATATGATTTCCGAATGACATTAACATGATTGTTTTCAAGTCCGACGTAAATAAATTTTTATTGAGCAGTTCTCGTAAATCTTCAATTTTACCCAATTTCCACAATCACCGTTTATCAAGGTGTTAATTAATCAATCTTTATCACTGAGATAAACAGGGGAGTAATTGCTTTGTTAAAAGTTTTGAGACCCATCTGCCCTTAAGTCATATAGTACCGAATACCGCTAGCGGGTTGAATGTTTAGGGTTCGATTAATGGCATCCAAGTTATATTTTTTACTTTTGAAATCACTATTATATATATATATATATATATATATATATATATATATATATATATATATATATATAATATATATATATAAATACTTCATTTACTCACATAAACCTAATATACGAAAGTATAGATTTATGCGTAAACTTTAAGTATTTACTTCAAAAGTGCTCAATACGTAGGTAGAGCTACTTAGTAATTTATAAAATATATATGGAGATTAAGCTACACTGAATATTCTGCGTTTCATCCACTATAGGATTCGTCAGGCTTATGCGCGAATTCTGTGGTTGCTTCTTGTTTTTATATATGTTGAGGATTTCTAGTTAGCCAATCAGCTTTCTAGTATCTACCGCGCCCCTTCCTATCAGCCAATGGGCATGCAGTAGACTCAGTAATAACTCAAGCGATGAAAATGCATTTAACAGGTCAACCAATATCTACGAAACAGCCCTAAAAAATAGTGGATACAAAAATATCGATATCAAATATAAGCAACAAAACACCAACAACTATAATAAAATTAAAAATAGAAGAAAAAGAACTATAATCTGGTATACGGCCCCATACAATCAAATGTTAAAAACAAAACTTGGCAAGAAATTTCTAGATCTTATTGAAAAACACTTTCCCCGCAACCAACCCCTTACACAAAATCTTCAATAAAAATACCTTGAAATTATCTTACAGTTGTTGCAAAAATTTAGAGATGATAATTAAAGCACATAATAACAAAATACTAAATGAAAACAATGTAAACAACAACAAAATAAACAATAAAAATTAGACACCATGACAGAAATAAAACCAACACTAGCAGAAATAATAATAATAATAATAATAATAATAATAATAATAATGATAATAATGATAACAATAATAATAATAATAATAATAATAATAATAATAATAATAATAATAATAATAATAATAATAATAATAAACCAACCCCGGACAAGAACAACCATACCATAAATAAAAATACTAATAACGAACAAGATAAATGCAATTGTAGACACCGCACACTTTGCCCAGTCCAAAATAAATGCCTTACAAAAAGCGTAGTTTATCAAGCAACAATATTTGCGAAAGAAAACCCGAATAACAAGAAATATTACATAGGCATGACTTCCTTAGATTTCAAAACCCGATACTATGACCACAAAAGTACATTCAAAAATAAAAAACACCGTATAAAAACAACACTAGCGAATAAATACTGGAACTCAAAGAAAGCGGACATTCGCCGGTAGTCGAATGAAAAATAATGAGACAAGCTACCACGTGCAGACATTTAGACGACCCATGTAAATTATGCCTCCATGAAAAATTTGCTATCCTGTACTTTAAAGAACCTCAAAATCTATTAAACTGTAGACGAGAAATAGCAAACAACTGTGTTCACAAAATAAAACTTACTCTAGGATAGCGATACAAAATAGCTTTAAAACTAACAATAACAATAGAAAACAAACAAATAAATAAATTAAATAAACATGAATATACATAAACGATCACACATATATGCATATATATATGTATATATATGTGCATGTGTGTGTGTACACATAGGTATATTTATATATATATATATAAAAAAGGAAGGAAAACGTCTACCTTAAACCACTAACCTAGTTCTAAAACAGATCCTTTGTTCGATAAAATGCATGCCCATTGGCTGATAGGAAGGGGCGCGGTGGATACTAGAAAGCTGATTGGCTAACTAGAAATCCTCAACATATATAAAAAAAAGAAGCAACCACAGAATTCGCGCATAAGCCTGACGAATCCTATAGTGGATGAAACGCAGAATATTCAGTGTAGCTTAATCGTCATATATATTTGATAAATTACTATATATATATATATATATATATATATATATATAATAGTGATTTCAAAAGTGTTTGATGATGACTACAAATATATTTTAAGCCCCCCTTTTTGGGTAGAGCACTGTCCTAAATAATCTCACCCGCTACTTAATTGGGTGAAAAATGCGAAGCTCGTTGTTTTTTTTTACAAACAGGTGCTTTGAGCACTGTGAAAGTGGTGGCGGATGTCTATTTAAATAGACATTCCGACGAGTTATTTGTTCTGTTCTGTGGTCGAGTGGGAGAACTGCCGACTGTCAACACGACGGTTCTAGGTTCAATCCTTGGCTTGGGAGAGATGCTAGTCTAGCGGCACTGATGAGTTGTGATAAACGAAACAGGACTGTATATAGATGACTACAAATATATATATATATATATATATATATATATATATATATATAATCAATAGATACTTTACTATAATTAGAAATACGAGATCTGAATAGATCAAACTATCATATTTACGCGTATTTTACGATCGGGCAACGCCGGGCAGAATGCTAGAAGCATCATGACTAAAAGTCACTATATGTCTAAAAATGAAACATGATTTAGTCATATCGTGTCGACATTTACAAAATTTGTTGGTTTCAATACTAAACCGTTTTTCAAGTCTGACGTAAATAAATTTCCGATATATAGGTGATTTGAACCTGTGGAATAAATTCGGTTTGGTTTTTTGTTGCTAGAATAACTGCTATGGAGTCAAAATTAAAAAAAAAATACCAGCAAAAAAACAAAACATTTGAAACTTCCGCAGGCGTAAGTCGACTAAACGTGTTATATTTACGTATAAGCAAATGTACATTTATATCTTTAATAACGTTATTTTTTAAAAGTGTATATGCATATGCATTTAAACTGTGGAAATACATATTGAAATACAAGCAAAACAGAGCCGTAAAAAACTATTTCAAATTTAAACGTAAAAGATTAACAAAAAAGCTATCGTAAATGAAGTCGTCACAGACCGACGAAATGCTACGAGCTGCCTTAAATAAGCTTCCATACTATTTCTACAAGCATTTAAAATTGTCGTAGAATATTGAAAATTAAATATTTAATTTCTATACATCTTATGAGATTACTGACTAATTTTTATGATTTCAGGTTCAAATACAGATCAGATACAGCAGAAACTGGAATACAAACTACTAAAGCCTCATTGTCACAGCTGGTGAATTTAAAAAAATGCCACCTGACAGTGAGGACACTTGAGAAGAATGATATGCAGTTCAAGTACAAACAAGTGCAGCCGGAGGAGATTACTTTGAAGGGAACTAGAATTTCGTGTGTGTACTATAAATATCATACGAAAAAAGTCTGGAAACTTATTGAGGGCACCTAGTTTAAAGCTAGTTTAAATTTAAGCGTTACTGACTTAGAGAGATGCTATTTTAAATTATGTCATCAGACCCAAGAATTGTCTTAAATCTAGACGTAACATAAACACAGAAATGCATTTTGAAAGTCAAAATCTGGATATTGTATTCCTACATATTAGCTCGGACGCATCTACAGTAAGATACGTCTATCCGATCTACGCGTTTAGCGATGAAAATAATACTTCAAACTGAAGCGTGACAGAACGACCAAGGAACCAAATCAGACTTACCTAAACGACGAACATAACGTCTCGAAAAGAAGCGAGACACATCTAACGGTAGGGGTGGGGATCATCGCAAAGTTTGCACTGTGAAAGTGCGACCTATCAAACTGTCACTAAAAGGCGGGTGAGGTCGAGAGGTGGGGTGGGGCAGATTGGCCCGGGTTGTTACTCAGATAGAATACGGGTTTCATGCATGATTGGGTACGCCAAGTGAGCCTGTAGACATCCAGTGCCAGTTCTGTGGAGGATGAAATGCAGCAAGGCTTTGCTCACGGGGAGGAGGAAGACAGCGGGTTGGTGAGGCGAGATTGAAGGATGAGAGAGGGTAGTGGATAACAAGGGGGGGGGAGGAAGGGGGACGAGTGAATTAAAGCAAAGTATTTGCTGTAAAAGAGGAACGCATACGTAGACAGCTATGATAGATAGTTGCGTGTACATAAACAAAAAAAGAATGCGATAGATAGGCTGAAAGGTATGAACGTATCAGATTAGATACAGGGTCCGTTTGTTCATTTCTGTCTATCTCTATCTCCTTGTATCTCTCTTTCTCACTCCCTTCTCTCTGTGTATAGCCATTATAGATACAATGTAAATAAATTTATAAAATAGTTATTTATGTAAGCTCAAAGAATTCAACAAAAACAATATCGTGTACGATCGTTTCTAAGACGATATGGGTTGATATATATATATATATATATATATATATATATATATATATATGTGTGTGTGTGTGTATGCATGTGTATGCACGTGAGTCTATATAATAATATGAAATATATATTCGTATATATATACGAATATACACAGAGATTGAAAGAGTGATGAGCAATATATATATATATATATATATATATATATATATATAGTGGAAGAGAGAGGAATAGATCGATGATTGCCTGTTCATATTCCCCTCTCCCCCTCTCTCTCTCTATTTCTCTCTCTCTCTCTCTATATATATATATATGTAATGGTTTATATATATATATATATATATATATATATATATATATATATATATATATAACGGTTTAAAAAGATGAACTACAACTCAAACTTAACCTAATCCCAAATTATAAATTTATATCAACTCAAATCTGCTCTAAGACAAACCGGTTGGCCTCAACATGCATCTTGGGAAGATGAAGGTGATGTTAAACCAGTACGCTGCCAAGTCAACAATAATTGCTGATAGAAAGAGCAATAAGGAAGTTAAAAGCTACATCTACATGGGCAATAAAATTACAAAAGATGAAGATCTTCTCCCTGGGATAAAGAGAAGAGTAGCATCTTTTGAGAAAGTGAAGAATATCATGAGGAGCCGAAAAGCAAATATGTCAATCAAAGGGAAGATCTTCAACGAATATGTACTACCTGTGATGATCTATGTTTTAGCATTATTTATGATCGGATTTTAATCATGTCAACTGCACTTTATTTCCTTTTGGCGGATTGATTGTTGCTATTTATTCTGATGAGTTAAGGGCAAAATCGATTCACTAATTGATGTAATAATTATGTGATTGATTTTGTGCTACGAAACAGATTCTCTCAAGAATTGTAAATGTCGACTGAATAAAAGGAATAATAATTTAGATGGTCAACATCATTACCTTTGGAATATAGTCTTTTGTCATTTATTCACTATATATATATATATAATATATATATATATACATAATTTATTTATGCAAATATTGATGGCTACATATGTGCATACATGTTCCTGTAATCACCCATTACTGGGGAGATTACGTCTACAGGCCAAGAATTACTTTGTTTCCAAGGGTAATTCTTGGCCTGAAGACGTAATCTCCCCAGTAACGGGTGATTACAGAAACATGTATGCACATATGTAGCCATCAATGTTTCTAAAAATAAATTTAATATAACTGCTCTTTTTACTCGTTGAGCACTTTTTCGTAGACACATGTTGTTTCATTGGATGTACTTCTAGGAAACTAAACTCTACTGCCATAATATATATATATATATATATATATATATATATATATATATATATATATACATAAAGAGGGAGGGAGTAAGAGAGAAAGGGATAGAGAGAGAGGGGGGTTGAGTAATTATTTAAAATATTTGGGGTGGATAAATAGAATCCGAACGAAAGAGTAAAAAAAAGAAAGTTATAAAGTAATCCAAGATCGCAAAAAAAAAAAGGACTGAAAAAAAGCGGAAATGATTTGCTCGATGAAGAGAGGAAGAAAAAGTTATAAATAAGATACGAGAAAATAGAAAAAAAAAGAAGGAAGAAAAGATAAGTCGAACAGGCGAATGAAAGTGCATAAAAGAGAAACTTGCCGGCTAGGGGGTCATCGCAGTAAGATCGTCTCGACTGTTTTTTCAAGTTTAGAAAGTAGGCAAAGGGGTAAAGCTGTGGTAGGGGCAGAATGATTTTCCCACTTGGTGGGGGTGGGTTAGGATTAACAATCATAGATGGATTAGAGATGGCGGAGTAATCGTTGGGAATCTTTCATAGGGATGGTGAGTCGTTGTGGTTTGCTGGGGTGAAGAACGGAAGGAGATGTTAAATGGTTGACTGGATCGAAAAAGACTTAGTAGCAAGGATCTCGAGATGACAGCACAAAACGAGAAAAACTAACCAGTCCACATCCATCGCCCTTTTGAGGAACGAATGGGTTG
Organism: Euprymna scolopes; assembly: GCF_053919585.1. Taxonomy (NCBI): domain Eukaryota; kingdom Metazoa; phylum Mollusca; class Cephalopoda; order Sepiida; family Sepiolidae; genus Euprymna; species Euprymna scolopes. The sequence continues at coordinate 169,261,054 of NC_136483.1, forward strand.
GATATAGAAGAAGAAGAAGAAGAAGAAGAAGAAGAAGAAGAAGAAGAAGAAGAAGAAGAAGAAGAAAAAGAAGAAGAAGAAGAAAAAGAAGAAGAAAAAAGAAAAAGAAGAAAAGAAAGAAGAAGAAAAAGAAGAAGAAGAAGAAGAAGAGGAGGTGAATTTTTTTTTTTTTTTTTTTTTTTTTACACAGTGATCACCACTTATCACGGCCCGGAAGCCACTCAGGGATAAGGGTTATTGCAAGTACATCACGTTAGTGAGGAGATTTTATGAAGTGTTTAATTAGGGGGGCGGTTCATTAGGAATTTGTTAACATTAGACTTGAAGACATCCAAGTTGTAGTCCGGAGGGAAGCAGGCAGACGGAACAGAGTTCCACAGGCGTGCAGTTCTAAGAAAGAAGCTTTGCTCATGAAATCCGCGTTTTGATTTAGGCACAGATATAGAGTGAATATAGGAAAAAGAAGAAGAAGCGATACTGTAGTGTTTTTTTTTCACTCCCTGGGTGCTTTAAACGGAGAGGTTATCCGCCCTTTGTTTCTCGTCGCCTACACATTTTTGGGACGTATTATTTGTAATTAATTTATTATTTAAATATTTAAATATCTATTTAATTTAATACTTATTTATTAATTTAATATTAGAAATATTTAGTAAAAAATATTTGTAAAAATATTTAAACAAAAATTAATTACAATATATATATATATATATATATATATATATATATATATATATATATATATATATATATATATATTCATCTGTCATTCCTTTTTTAAAGACGGGATCGCTCGATTGTCGAACACAAAGTTCAAGCAATCAAGCAGGTATAGTAATAGAGGAGTAGTAGGAGGAAGAATATCGAAGTAAATGAAGATGAAAAACACAAAGGAGACAATACGAAATTGACATAAAATAAGAAAAAACTATCGATAAAAAAGGAGAATGAGGAGAAGAACAAAACGAATAAGAAAGAGAAATAATAATAATAATAATAATAATAATAATAATAATAATAAAGCACTAGCCAGACCTCCGCTGGAGATTTATAGAGAAAACTGAGACCTTGGAGAGGTTTATTGACCCCCAAATTCCAGTGAAGAATAATGGTCGCTGCCAACGAAAAATCAATGGTAAACGGCTGTTGCGATAACGCAAATTATTTTGCAAAGGTTATTGAAAGAGGTGGAGGAAATCTGGGGAGACTTCTTGTCACTCAGACTCCAGGGAACACCACAAGTTGTTTTCAAAGAACAATCTTTGGTGATGGCTTGTGTGAATGCTGCTAGTGAGTAAATAATAATAATAATGATAATGATGACAACAATAATAATAATAATAATAATAATAATAATAATAATAATAAGAAGAAGAAGAAGAAGAAGAAGAAGTAAAAAGAAAAAGAAAATAGCGAAGAAACTAAGGAGAACAATAAGAAGAAAGAGAAGAAGAAGAAAAAAAGAAGAGGGTGAGAAGGAGGAGGGTGAAGAGGGGGAAGAGGAGGAGGAAGGGGAGGAAGAAAAAGAAGTGCAACTCAGTTTATAAATCTAAGCTGGTTGTGATGGAAAGTTGCCAAATGTTGGGGTTCGGAGTGAAAAGCGCGCGTGCGCGTGTGTGTGATGGAATGCTTTTCTAGTGCAGTAGAGCAGACATAGTGTTAGTGAGTCTCAATGCACAACCAGGCCTGATAACTGAATATACAATACCACAGTTGCCCCTCTTCTTTTGCTGTTGAGTGGAAGGAAGGAAATGAAGAAATGTAGTAAGAATCAGACTTGAAAAAGAGCGAGATAGAGAAAGGTGAAGAAGCTAATTTAAGGGAATTGAAAAAAAAAAAAGAAGAGAATAAATATGGACTGAGTAGTAGAGAAAAAAGATAAAAGAAAAGACGGAACAACATGCAGAAATGAAAGAACGGGGTTACACGATATATCTTGAAATTAAATGCCGCACAGACAGGATGTGTGGAAAAGGACAACAGAAAAAAAGTACACACAGGAATTAATTATAAAAATGACAGCATTACCAGCTTTGTTCAGTTAAACAAACGTATTAAAAAGTTCTCTTTGAAGACATTCGTTGATCTGAACGAAACCGGTAAATAGCTCATTTTTGCTGATTTATTCCTGTATTTATTGTTTCCCTTTGATTTTACGCTGGTTCCTTAACACATATGGGATAAAATAAAATCCTAAAGATTCAAGAGCCTAACAATGCAAACCGCATACAATTCATGATTAACTTCGAGAATGATCTTTAAATGTAATTAAGGATTTAGAGCTCCACAAATAGTTTCCAGAAGCAATTACACACCATCGTTTGAAACATAAACAATTCCGACAAAATCTTTGAAAAAGCTGATAAAAGTAGACATTCTTGGACATATCTATATTCGTAGCATCTTACTATTAACTAGAGAGCGACGTCTTGAATTGGATGAGCAGTGCTTTCGACTAGCCTTTCATCACTACGTTAATTACATATTTTCTCTACCGTACTTCCTGAAGAAGGATGGAATACTGTTGCCACATCTGGGCAGGAGCTGTTAGAAAGAACTTATCCTGCCTTGATACAGTTCAAAATAGACTTCGTAGCCTCAAAGGGGATGCCATTTTCTATTCTCAGCAACGTCTTTCTCACAGAATAGATGTTGCGAGGCCGTCTCTGCTTTATCGTTATTTTCATGGCAAGTCCTCGACTGAGCTCCAACCTATGGTCTCTCCCCTCGCCAAAATTTCACAAGAAACATTCATCTAGCTGAAAACACTATCAATAATTCCCCCCCACTCTTTATCTGTGCCTAAACCTAAATGTAGATTCCATGAACAAAGTTTATTTCTTAGAACTGCACGCCTGTGGAATTGTCTTCCGTTTTCCTGTTTTCCAGCTGACTACAATGTAGTTGTCTTCAAGACCAACGTAAACAAGTTCTTGATGAGCCGTTCCACTTAAGTCAACCAACTTAACGAATTTCTTTTACTAATGATTACTATATTGTCCAATTGACTACCGTATACCCTTTAACCCTTATCCTCGAGTAGCCTCTAGGCCTTGATAAGTGGTGATGCCTATGTAAAAAAATGTTATCGATCGTATAGATGCAGCACTTTCCTTAGATAGTAATGCCCAAATACATGTGTTTGGTGGCATTAATGTCCACCATAAACATTGGCTTGGTTTCTGCACAGATGCAGCTGGACGCTGTGCTTATAGCTTCTCTTATAGCCTATTTGCTGACACAGTCATGTTCCCGACCTGTCCCCGCCCAGATCGTAAACACCAGTAGGCTTCACTTCTAGACGTATTCCTTACTGCAGTACCCAAGAATTATGTGATGTCCACAGTCCACTTGGAAATGTAGACCACCTGGTGGCATGAGTGGACATCAAACTTTAATCCCAACCCCAAGATGAGAAGCCATTGCTCAAAACGATAAGGTACTACAAAAGGGCTGACTAGGAAGCAACCAGAGAACACATGAAAGATGCCCTATGGACCAATATCTTCTGTCTTCTAGCTGAACAGTGTGCCAATGAGACAATCGAATAGTGCAAAGTTTAACTGGACATATACTAAATATAATTAGACTCTTCTTATACAACAGGGTCATTCAGATTGTCATTGATGGACGTACATCCAAATGGCATAACATTAATGCGAGAGTTCGTCAGGGGTCGATACTTGGACCACTATTATTCCTGGTATTAATAAACGACCTCCTTGATTATATTGTGTTCGAGATAGATATATTTGCTGATGATACAACGCTCTATAACATGCACGAGGAAATAACTGATGTACATAAATCTAAACCAATAGCAGAATCCTTAGAAAATGACACCAGACTATAGTGGAATGTGGCTGTAAATGGATGTTAACATTTAATGCTAGTAAGACTAAACTGCTCTCCTTTAACAATTACAAGACGCCTTTCCAACCACCAATATCCATGACAAATAATACCCTAACTGAGACTTTCTCCTTCAAACTTCTCAGCTTAAAATTCACGGGCAATATGAGCTGAAATAAATACATTGAAGACATTGCAAAGGTTGCTGCAAAGAAGGTGAATTTCCTTTATCGTACTAAATGACTACTCACACTTAACAGTATCCTGTACCCTACAAAACCATCATTCGCCTATACATAGAGTATTATTGCCACATCTTGGATAGTGCATCTACCAATACTATCTCTTTGAATAGGGTATAAGAAAGAGTTTTCAATCTAATAGGCCCCACTTTGTCAACTAAGTTCCAACCCCTGGCAAATCGCCGCAATGTTACATCTGTGCCTGTCTTTCAAGTATTGTAATGGAATGTGCTCGTTGTATTGGTGCCCCTCTCGATGTACATATCTTCGACAAATCCATTTATCAAAAAAAAATCACACCGTTGAGGTCCCTAAATGCAGCTGTCTTGTTGCCTACCCCTCTTGCCAATACAGGAGGTGGACACACTCCCCGACAAACCCGCTTAGCAACAAAATCACACCTCTTCACTGTTGAGGTCCTTAAATGTCAGAAAGCGTTCTACTTTAATAGTTTCTTCCCTCGAACAGCTACACTTTGGAAGGAAATCCATTCCTACTACCTGCTTCCCTGGCTGTACTGATATACAGAAGTTTAAATGTAATGTAAACCAACATTGTTTTTTTTACATAGGAATCACCACTTATCCAGGCACAGGGGCCACTATAGGATAAGGGTTAAAGAGTGTTGTTTATCTTTCCTCGGCATGTTCCCAAATAGTAGCCCCTTCCATCCAAGTGGCGAAAATGAGTAAAATTAAATAATTAAGAAAGACTATAACAAACTAATCACAGTAAATTATCAAAAACGAGATACAAATGAATGCAACTACAAAGTAATCAAAACACCGATAAACTAAATATTAGCAACAAAGTCAATAAACTAAAACTCAGAGAAGACTACATCTTACGTAAATACTATAAACCTAGCTTTAACAAAATCCCTAGCACTCAATTAATCCGACTAAACCGGAAATAGGTAGAATTATTAAAACACTGATTTCTATAATAAACAGTAAATGAGTAAAACTTGGAATTAAACTAATGGGCCAATACTGCCGAAGCAATCGCTTGCTTAAAAAAAACAAAACCTTACAATTTGATATCGTGGACTTCGATTCATCCATATCCGTAGAACTCTTGCAGAGATATATACCGATATGCCCAAGGATGAAATTGACACAATTAAAAATGTAAAGAATGGGTATAAACTAATAAGAACAACCAATGGATTAAAACAAAATGGCGAACTTTTTTGATCGGGCATGCATACTTTGGATTCTGCAAAGTCATTGGACGTTGTGGCATTATTCATTTTATATACTCTAACATCATATGAAATCATGAAAACTGAAACTGTATAATTGTAAGTTAACCCTTATTCACCACTGCTTCCGCCCTCCCCCATTTTTTCGTGTTTCGCTGTAAACAGGCGTCAAATAAGTGAGGTTCAAGGAGGATGAAAAGACCGAAGAGAGAGAACACTAACCAGACCTCTGCTGGATAAGTGCAAAGAGGACTGGGGTCATGGGGAGGCTTATTTCCAGCCAAATCTCATTGAAGACCAATGATCGCTATCAACGAAAAATCAATGGTAAACGGCTATTGCGATAACGCAAACTATTTTGCAACGGTTATCGAAAGAGGTGAAAATTACTGGAAATCTGGGGAGATTTATTGTCACTCAAACTCCAGAGAATGCCACGAGTTGTTCTCAGAGAGAAATGTTTGATAATGGTCTGCGTGACTACTCCTAGTGAGTGAATACAATGATGATGATAATAATAATAATAATAATAATAATAATAATAATAATAATAATAATAATAATAATAATAATAATAAAGAAAATCAAAATAATGCCAATAGTAGTAGGAGCACTAGGAACAATCCCCAAAACATTGAAAAAGGAATGGAAGAAATTGGAATCAAAGGAATGAGTGGAAAAATACAACGAACAACAATCAGTCAAACAGCTGAAATATTAAGAAAAACCCTGTGAATATGGAAACTAACACACAGGAGCAACACGTGCGGGCCAGACAAACTGCTGCAAAGGCAAAACATGAAAAACTACATGGAACCAAGAACACTGAAGCCGCATATCTCTAACCCAATCATACCTCCATTGCCACATCACCCCCCCAAAAACCAGAACAAATAACCAAATAGTCAAGGAGGAAGGAAAGATCGATGAACTGACCAGATCTCAGCCGAATAAGTGCGAAGAGAACTGGGACCTTGGGGAGGCTTAGTGCCACTCACATCTCAGCAAAGACCAATAGCTGCTGCCAACGAGAAATCAATGGCAAGCAGCTGTTGCGATAATGCAAATTTATTTGCTGATGTTATCGCAAGAGGGTGAAAGTACTGGAAACCCGGGGAGACTTGTTGTCACTCAGCTTCCAGTGAACACTACTGGCTGTTTTCCTGGAAGGATCTTTGAAGACCTGTGTTAAAGCTCCTTGTGAACCAATAATAATAATAATAATAATAATAATAATAATAATAATAATAATAATAATAATAATGATAAAAATAATAATAATAATAATAACAACAACAACAACAAAAGCAATAACAATAATGTATGATTTTTAAACATTTTACGTCTATATCATTTTATGTGACCCAACATCGGTGTATATGATGCTCTTCTCTTAAATTTGAAATGTTCATCGAATTAAAGTTGAAAACTGGTAAAAATCGAATTGAATTGAGTGTCGTTTAAGAACATAATTGAAAATTGGATTAGAGTTTTATATCGAAAGAAATGTAAATATTTGTCTCATAGTAAATAAGGTTATCTATGGCACTAAAACGAAAAACAATCTGTTTGTGCATTAGATATGAAACGTATTTGTTACATGGTTATAATCTATTTGTTACATGTTTATAACGTATTTGTTACATGTTTATAACGTATTTGTTACATTTTTATAAGGTATTTGTTACATGTTTATAACCTATTTGTTACCTGTTTATAACGTATTTGTTACATGTTTATAACGTATTTGTTACATGTTTATAATCTATTTGTTACATGTTTATAACGTATTTGTTACATGTTTTTACGTATTTGTTACATGTTTATAACCTATTTGTTACATGTTTATAACGTATTTGTTACATATTTATAACGTATTTGTTAACTGTTTATAACGTATTTGTTACATGTTTATAACCTATTTGTTACATGTTTATAACGTATTTGTTATATGTTTATAACCTATTTGTTACATGTTTATAACGTATTTGTTACATGTTTATAACGTATTTGTTACATGTTTATAACGTATTTGTTACCTGTTTATAACGTATTTGTTACATGTTTATAACCTATTTGTTACATGTTTATAACGTACTTATTACATGTTTATAACCTATTTGTTACATGGTTATAACGTATTTGCTACATGTTTATAACCTATTTGTTACATGGTTATAACGTATTTGTTACATGTTTATAACGTAGTTGTTGCATCTTTATAACCTATTTGTTACATGTTTATAACCTATTTGTTACATGTTTATAACGTATTTATTACATGTTTATAACCTATATGTTACGTGTTTATAACGTATTTGTTACATGTTCATAACGTATTTGTTACATGTTTATAACGTATTTGTTACATGTTCATAACGCATTTGTTACATGTTTATAACGTATTTGTTACATATTTATAACGTATTTGTTACATGTTTATAATGACCTAATATTTACGTGTACGGTTGTGCTTAATATATTTAACAGTCGGGCAAAATCTTTGTTAGAAATATTTTTAAATTCAGTCCGGTTACTTCGGTGTACAATAATTTCTCCTTGCTGCCATAACGTCAATGCGGACAAACATTTGACAGACTTTGTTACTGATTAGATAAAATACGATGTGTACGTGTGTTACTCCTGGCAAACTGTGGTGTCTTATTTTTGGCAAAGGTCAAACATGCCAATTGTTCTGTGAAGCCATCAAAAAATGGCAGTGGAAATTCTGTGCGGTCGGAGACGATAAAAGAGATACAGGCTAACGCCGAGTATCGATGTAGACGTTTGCTCTTCTTTCAGAATAGTTGAACCGTCGCAGCGGTCTGTTATTAATTGCATCGTCTCTCTTACCTGGTGTCACGGCTTCTCGGGGAGACGTGAAACCCCCGACGAACAAGTTGGCGAAATAATCAAGAAAAACGAGCAAAATCTTCAAGTTGCGCTTAGCAAATGCATTTTTGGATCTCTTCTGGCTGGCGACAACACATTAGTCACAAAGGTGTCAGCATTTCGATTGGGAGGCTTTAGAAACATTAATGGATGAACTGAGTGTCTCATCGGGTTAGCCGAGAGAATTCGATGCAGTCGTGCGAGGGTACATTCATGCGCAAATCAACGTTGAAACGTAATTTACTCGCTTAACGTGTCTCTAAATTTTCAGAATACTTAACAAAAACGATTATAATTGAGATGCGTCCATTAATACTGTGCGTTTTGCGATTAAAAACAAAACAAAACAAAACAAACTTTACCATGTCTAAGTGTGGCAGACTTTACACGTGAATAGGGAGACTGATATGCTATAGCACAGATTTTCACGTTTATTAGAGAGGCGTGTACTTTAATCGAGATTGAAATCTGGTTGTTTGCTCGACAGTCGGAAAGTCTAACTATTCTGCCGGAACCGTAATATTTATATAAATAAAACTGCCAACCAAAGAAGGTCCCTTTCGTTGTTGTTGTATGGAAACCGCCCAAGACAAAATGTAAAGTCACTTAATGTAAAAAGATAAATGGAGCGAAAGATGATTATTGAAAGACAGCAGATGCATATTGGCTGTAGTCTGTAAAAAAAAAGCAAGACTATAGTTGGGAGGAAAACAATCAGCAAGAAGAGAGTTCAACAAGTCTGCAGTTCTTGGAATAAGAAGCTGTATTAGTATATCAAAACAGGGAATTGACGAACATCACTAGACCAACGAGTCAAACGAATTGTAATAATTGAACAGAAAATAGAACAGTCAATTCTGAAGAGCACATGCCATTAAATATTTATAAAAAAAAAACGGGGACTAGCAACATCACGTCTATGTGAGAAAGATGTTGGAGAAAAACAGAAATGGTGAGGACCAACGAAATTACAAATCCGTTTCTGTACTTTATCAATAAACTCTCAAATGTGAGAGAGATTTACCAGCACAAATATGAGAACAGTATGCATGCCCTGATTTGCGGTAGAGAATAGCCTCAGGTGTGAAGCAGAATGAGCAATTGATCTAATAAATGAACAGCAAACATAGTTTGATGAGAATGATAAACCAAGAAGTTTCAGAGTCGATTTCTCCTGACGAGCAGAGAGATGATAATCTCAGCAAGTGAAGGCACACGCTACGATGTACGAAGAACTCTGCGTTAACAGTAGTTGGCGATTTCACTAAACAGAGTTCTCAGTCCGCCAATAAAAGCATATAATTAACATCTTTCAACAAAACAATTAAACAGCTATTCTAAAGATGCGTTCATTTAATCTATGCGTTTCATATCTTCTTTATTTTCGGCATGACTTTTACTAGCTATACACCCGGCTTTGCCAGGTTGAAACCTATTTCAGGCGGGGGATTTAGGCTACGGAAACACTTATTTGTTATATATGTATATTTTTAACCAGTTTTACTTTTGGAGTATTTTATTATTTAGAAGATGTGCTAAAGCTACGTTTAGAAAAAATGCGTGCAGATTACAGTGAGAATCCCTAACTTCGAAAACTTCTCTTTTTATTTTATATTAGTTTGCTAATGGACTATTTTTCGAATTTTTTTGAAGTTATACTGATTTAGGCATGGCAGATAAATGCGTAATTATGTTTTTCTTTTCCTTAAATGCTTTATATCAGCCAGTACCTGCAGGTTATCGACCCGAACCACCACTAATCGCCAGTAACCAACACTGCTGACAATCACAGACAGTGACTTCCACTAGCTGCCACTGGAAAACAATGCCCGATAGTGGAAGCCAGATTATTTAATTTAGGCCACGACTTCCAGTGTCCGCTATTTCCCAGAGACGGCATTAGCTACCAAGAACAACCGTAGTTTGGTCCTTTAACGATTCTGTTCTGGATCTATGTATGCTTCCACCCGGCAACGCCGGTTATCGGGTCCTGCTTGTTCGGTATATTTATATTTTGCAATTTTAGAGTTATGGACCAATAATCTGAGCTATTGAAACTAATGTCTTCATCTTAGATGTCATTCTCATAATGTTTTCGGTTAATTTAACCTCCGAACTTTGTTCAGGTACGTCTTGTCTGTGTCTTGTCGAACATGGGAATCTTTCTTTCGAACTCGAGGATCTGTGCGGAATTTCGAACAGTACCCTTTATTTAATCCACGGGGGTTGCATACTCTGGATCCATCAGCTATGACTGGGTAGATATATTTTGTAATTTGTAATGAATATCGCCTATGCTAAAAGTAAAATCATTAACGTATAAAAGACTGTCACTTAGAATTGATTATACTTTGCATTTTCATCCGTTGTATAACGGGTCCCTGCGACTAAAACTTTATAGGATTAATATCCAAACTGAAAAAATGTCCTCAACATAGTCCAAATCATACGCTACTAGCGTGACATGTAGAAATTCCACAGCGGACACTGCAATATATTGATGTTAACATTCTGTCAATGTTCAGCGTAAATTATGACGCCATGATATTATTGTAGCTCTTTTGTTAAAGCTGCAAAAGTATTTATATAAGTCAGTAGAGATGTCCCGCGTAGCCTGCTCGTAAAATACGCTTAAATATGATATTCTAATCTAAGCGGAGTTCGTATTTATTATAACAGAGTCAATTTTTTTTATCGATTCTTATGTATTATAAAGTTCTGATTTCAAAAATAATATATGTATATATATATATATATATATATATATATATATTCTATATATGAATTTGAATCGAAACTGAAATCAAAAACGCATAAATATATAGATTTTATCAAAATGTGGCATTTGAAAGAATACGGATGTGATCTTAATATAAACCGGTGTTCTTGTTAAGATAGAGGCGGAAGATCGATTATTTTTACACATGTCGTTTTAAGCAACCCCCCCAAAAAAACAATACTTACTTAATTGTCATGTCGAAAATAGTAATATATCAAAAAATACGGCAATTCGTCGAGTAGAACAACTCTTGTTGTGTTTTAAGTAAAAAAAACAAAACAAAAAACTTATCGCTACAGTTTACATATCTCGGAAACCATTAAAGTGGTGAAAAATGGGAGATGCGTGTCCCTTTTATACGCAATCTTCAATGTGTTCAAATCTAAATGGTCCTGGATATAACCTAAAACTATATACGATGGTTAAGCCCCACCTTGCGGGCCTTGGGGAGTGTGGAGCCACCCTTTAATTGCCATTGCTCCCAGGTCCACTCTGACTCGGAGTGGTAGTACCTGTTAGGGTCCCAACTATGGGTTAAATAGAAGCCGGCTTAAAAAAACAAATATACTCCATTAAAAATCGTTCCTCAAAATAACTAGATTCGGCATTAAATAACCTGAAAAAGGTCGATATGCCGTAAAGTAAAAACAACCAACCAACCATCAAATCTAGGTAAAATTTTTTCCGTAAAAATTTTACCTAGATTTGATTTTTTTGTATACATTAGTATTTTCGATATGACAATCCATTTCAGCTTACATATATGATACAGTAACAGCATGATACAATTTTGCATCATGCGTTTCTCTAGAGTAACTTAAAACAAGGGCACGGGGAGCGCTCATCGGCACATATATACCCGTACAACTATTCAAACCAGCAAGTCTGCGCTCTGCTTCCACTGTGAAAATTGTTTTACATAAAATTAATTAGAGAAAGTATGAGTTAAGTAATTACTGCACGTTTTTATATATTGAAAAAAATCGATGAGTTGTCTCTATCTTAACAAAACTCGTTCCTATTAGTTATCGATTAGGCATTAAGGATAAATTCTAAAATGAAACTTCCTAACAGAAATTTACCAAAGTTTCTGATTTTTAAATAAAGCGGCACATCAAAAAGGGCGGTTTATATTTGTAATAATGTTTGTTTCCCGAAGGATAAGATAAATTTGTCTCGCTATTGGTCTGTTTGTTTGTGTCTCTGTCTGTTTTACCGCTTCATCTCTGTACATCTTAAGAAGAAGAAAAGAAAAATAGAACGCGAGATGATGTGTATGAGAAATAGAAACACACACACGCGCGCGCACACACACGCATATGTATATATATATATATGTGAAGAGAGAGAGAGAGAGAGAGAGAGAGAGAGAGGGAGAGAGAGACAGATAGACAGACAGACAGAGACAGAAAAAAGATAGACAGAGGGAGGGAGGGGAAAGTAAAGTGAGCCAAGGGAAAATAATAAATATGTAAATAACGCAGGATTAAGACGACAGAAAGTAGAAGAGTCTGTAGTAGAGAGACAAGGGAGAGTACTCTTATATATATATATATATATATATATATATATATATATATATATATATGACAGCCCCTTTAAGAAATTCGTTTCTTATCGTTGAGCACTTTCAGTTGAATTAAAGTCGGTAAATGTAGCTCTTATGCATAGATCATCGTATAACGATTAGATCACTATCTGACTGACGTAAAAAAAAACATTTAAAATTAAAAATGTTTAAATTCAACATCATTTCACGCGGTTAATTTTTATTTATTATTCAATTTTCACCCCAAACAAGGCACAGTGCCACTTTGAAGCAGGGGGCTACTATCAGGGACTTGATTAGCAGGGGCATTATGAAGGGAGATGAGTAGAAAGATGTTTGTTCACATTACACTTGAACTTCTGCATATCAGTACAGTTGGGAAAGCAGAATCCCAGAATGAGGTTCCAAAGACCTGAAGTTCTGGGGAAGAAACTATTGGAGTAAAAGGCTTTCTTGCACCTAGAGATCTCTTCTGTAAAGGGATGAGACTTAGTAGCTTGTCGGGTTTGTCGGGGGTAGTTACGTCGAGGAGGTACAAGTGTTTGCAGTTCGTCATAGCATTCACCATTAAAGTATTTGTAGAACAGGCCGAGGGTAATGGTAGCCGAATGGATACAGTTTTTGCTAATTGAGCCAGAAATGTCTCGTGTTGCCGAGTTCGAATCGTTCGACTGGTGTTAATCGTGACACCCTGCACTGAAGATTCCCGAACGGATGAAACACTAGTGTCTGTAGGTATTTAATCATTAAAGTAAAAAAAACAATTATATATATATATATATATATATATATATATATATATATATATATATATATATATATATATATATATAGTACGAAGTCTACGCGGATCGATTAACGTTTCAACATTTTTTTCACGTCTCCTTAGGACTCCGATTGAATCTCAAATGAATTTCGCCACCGGAACATGACAAAAAAAAAATAAAATAAAACTTACTATATTCATATAGTTTTATTTATATAAAAGTTCTTCACTCGTATTGAGCACTTTTTAAGAAACATTGATATAGTAAATTATGTAAGTGGGCAGGGAAAAGGATGGAGAGTGAAAGGAAGATAGATAGAATGTAAAAAGATTACGTAAGGAAGAGGAGAATAGGAGACCGAGATATAGAATTAGTGAAATTGAAAGAAACGAACATATAAAGAAAAAAAAAACAAACAAATAAATACATGACTCGAAGGAAATAGAGATAGTAATATAGATATGAAATGGGGAGAAAGCGATTAAAAGAGGAACAAATAATGAGAGAAAGGGATGGAAGTGGATTAGAGCTAGGATGAGATAGATAAAATGAAAATAGATAGATAGAGGGTGTTAGGGAGAATGTTTGTGTGGGAAAGATAGTGTATACGCAATTGGGCGTAAAAGCGAAATAGAAAGAATGCGATACATATATATATATATATATATATATATATATATATATATATATATATATATATATATATAC
>NC_136483.1:169280046-169285046 GCF_053919585.1 Euprymna scolopes
ATTTCTATTTGAAACACAATTGCGCCATAATACTTGGCTTTTTCATTTAATTTCCTTTAGTTCAAGCCATTATCACCGCAGAAGCAGTAAGGCCAAACATATAAAATCAGCAGTAGGTTCTTTGATATGACAGGGGCGCATTCGAAATGAATATTTCTGTTTAGAACACAATTGAACCATGATACTTGCAAGAGATTTTGTGATTGGTATAGAGTACTGGAAATCTGAAGAGCATTGTTGGCACTTAAACCCCAGTGAGCAATACTGGTGGTTGTCAATGAGTAATTACTGATGATTACCTATGTGAGGACTCCTAATGAGTGAATAATAATAATAATAATAATAATAATAATAATAATAATAATAATATCCCCTCCCCATCCTTTTCCATTGCCCCATCACCGCCCCTCCAAAAAAAAAGAGTGATACAAAATAGCCGAAAAGGTCAAGGAGGATGGAAAGACCGAAGAGAGAGCACTAACCAGACCTCCGCTGGACAAGCGCAAAAAGAACTGCGACCTTAGAGAGGCTTATTGCCACTCAAATTCCTGTGGAGACCAATGGCCACTGCCAGCGAGAATTTAATGGTAAGCGGCTATTGCAATAACGCAAATTCGTTTGCAAATTTTACCAAAAGAGGTGGACAGTGCTTGAAACCTGGAGAGACTTGTTGTCACTCATCTTCCGGGAAACACCTCAGGCTTTTTTCAAGGAGAGATATTTGATGACCTGTGTGAAAGCTCCTTGTGAACCAATAATAATAATAATCACATTCCCACTCAAAAATAAAAGTGATACCAAAGTGCCCAGAAGGGCCAAGGAGGTTGGAAAGACTAAAGAGAGAGCGCTGCGGGCGAGAAATCAATGGTAAGAGGCTGTTGCGATGACGCAAATTTATTTGCAAATGCTATCGAAGGAGGTGGAGATAGCTGCACGTCTGGGTAAATTTGTTGTCATTGAGCTTCCAGAGAACACCACAGGCTTCCAATCAGATCTTCGATGATTTGTGTGAAAGCCCCATGTGAACCAATAATAATAATCCACAAGAACATATAGAAACTGCTACAGAAGTAAAGCACAAAAATGCCCACATGGGATCATGAGAACTGAAACTGTAGAACTGTAAGTTTACCCAACTGCAGCCTCGCTTTCCGGCTTGCCCCTCTTATTTTGTGTGACCAAAAACTGGTGCCAAACCAAATATGTGAAGAGGGACAGGGAAGATAGAAAGACTGAGGGTAGAAAGCATTAACCAGACCTCCAATGAATGTGCAAAGAGTACCGGGACTTGGAGAGGCTTATTGTCACCCAAATCCTAATGAAGACGAATGGTTGCTACCAACGATAAAGCAATGGTAAACGGTTATTTCTATAACACAAACTAATTTTCAAAAGTTATTGAAATAGATGTGAAATACTGGAAATCTGGGGAGACATTGTCATTAAGACTCCAGGGAATATTACAGGTTGTTTTCAAAGAGAACACTTTGATTATGGCTTGTGTAAAAACTCCTAGTGAGTAACAATAATCATAAAGGTAAACTGTTACAGTATATGAGAATTTAAGAAGAATTTGGAGAAGGTACCTAAAACGAGACAATCAATATCGTTAAAAGTTATGAAAAATGCATTTAACAAAAAGAAAACAAAAAAACAAAAAAAAAAACAAAAAAAAAACAGACAAACAAAAAAAAACCTCAATCACAAATCTCACTCCCACCATTTATTAATCAAAGCATCAAATTTTCTTTTATTACACTTTATCGATCTTTCAACTTATTCTATTTCCAGGGCCTTCCTGCCTAACGAAAGACACGATTTTGTAGTTGGGCATTTTTGCGTCTGTTCGGGGAATTCAAAACAGAGCAAAAATACCATTGGATGTGTCTGCAACACTAAAATATCAGAAAAAAGAGAACTTCTTCCCAATTCTGTAAAAATAGACGCATGAATGAAACGAACGCAAAAACGCAGACAATTCAGAATTAAACGTAATATTTCTCTTTAATATTACAATACCTGAGGAAGGGTATATATATATATATATATATATATATATATATATATATATATATATATATATGTGTGTGTGTGTGTGTGTGTGTGTGTGTGTGTGCGTGTGTGTGTGTGTGTGAGGGGTATGAGTTCCATTATAGAAGCGTTGATCTAATTTGAATAAAATAAAATATGCATCAAGTTCGCTTGAAAGCCAAATTACAACGCAATATTAGGATAATATACACATCTTTTACATACTTCAAATTTATAATTTAAATATATTTCGGAGTCAAACTTCATCCTCAGTATGTAGTTTCTTTCTTTCTTTTTTCTTCTTCTTTCTTGCCATGTTGTAAAGTTGGAGAATGAAAGTCAGTAATGAAGATCCACACGTTGTATCTCAGCGGTAGTATTTTGAAATGCCGAGAACAGTGCGTTGGCTACGCGAGATTAACATAAGGGGTGTGAGTTCCGTTATAGAAGCGTTGATTTAATTTAGATAAAATATAATAGGCCCCAAGTGCGCTTAATGCGTATTATATTTGTATATCTATATCTATTCCTATATCTATGTATATATGTATGTGTACATATATATAAAAGGAGGTATATGTGGCAAAAAACAAGGATATAGAGTGCTCAATACTTTAGTAGAGCCAAATATGTTTTTTTTTTTATTATTACAAGCTTAATTCACTGCAAGTTGTTTCAATACACAGGATAAAAATTATCTGTCCATATCGTAAAATGATTAAAAAAGGGAAGATATGGATTTTAGTGATTACATATGGATATTAATAACCATGAGAAAGGAAGGAAGAGAGAGAAATGGAAGAAAGGAAAAGAGGGAAAAGAAAAGAGGAGGAAAAGAATAAAAAATAAAGTCAATTAAAAACTATAGTTTAGAACTGCTCCATAAAAGGGTTTGTGTTGACTGAAAATTTCCCGCTTTGATGAGTTTGTACTAATTTTGTTTTTAGTAGATTTGGAGATATGGTTAATGATATGTTTCGCGTGGTTGGATACAGGATGTATATATAACAGATTTCTATTCTTTTTAGTATAAGGTTCATATTTATTGCTTGGTAGGTTGAAAATAACATCGAGGAAGTGTACAGTTTTTTATATTAGATTTTATTTTAATTTTTAGATCAATTCTTTTCATCTCTTTAATTAAGGCTTTTATTGTTTTTTCGTATTTGGGCCGTCGGAGTTCTTGACAATTAGCAGTCCAGTCTGTGTACCAAACTGCTTTCCAGGACAGTCACCTCGGATTTTACCGTGCAATTTGGATGTAAACTTTTATATCTTTTTTCCTTAACTTCCTTTACTCTATGACTCTTAATGACTCATTCAATTAAAAAAAATGTAATAATGATTTTCCATGTCTCACTGACTTTAGCAAATAGGGTGCATGCCATTATAGATATTTGCTAATATTTTCTCCTCTGAAGAGATGGTAGACATTGAAACCCTATAGGATAAGGAGTTAAAATATTTCTAATATATTTTTTGCCTTACATAGAATAATAAAAATCTTTGATATGAAACTCTTACATTTCACGTCATAAATTTTTAAATTCATTGAACTACACACACACACACACACACACACACACACACACACACACACACACACACACACACACACACACACACATATAATTAATAAAGATACAAATAATTTTTTAGCAAACAAACTTATCAAGATAGTAGAAACTCTACACTGTTAAGTGGAGCAATTAATATAAGAAGTGAAAGATCGGAGTTCGGAGTTGAATAAAATCATTTATTAACTCAACAAACTGATAATGGAGACCGAGAAATACCTCTTCCGGCCACGGCATTTCGAAGCCAAATTCTTCTCATCATCAGAGGAGAAAAAGACAGATTTATAAATTTAGAAGACCGCTGACTTAAACACATTAGCTTAAGAATGGGCACGAATAAATAAACAGCAGAAATGATGTTGAGGGCATATGCTGAAGTAAGATAAAAGAAAAGATGGGTATATGAGGGAGAATAAGGTCTATATATGGAAAGATTAATAGATAAATACAAACAATGCATATAATAAGCAGCTGGATATATATATATATATGTATATATATATATATATATATATATATATATATATATATATATATATATATATATATATTGTTGTGGAGACGCCCACTAATTAGCATACGTGGGTGAACAAGATGTAGATAAAGGTATCAAGTCAGCAATACCGGAGAGCTGTGTTCGAACGCCGGATAGGCAAGACGCATGTGCCGGTTGTTCCATAAAAGACTTTAACACGCCCTCTGCCGGACAATCTTACAACTGCAGTACAACTGCACCTTTGTAAATATATATTATCTTTTCGTCTTAATATATTTGTTTTACCTTTACTTTCTGCGTTCGTGTTGTTATTGATACAGAAACACAACATATATATGTATATATATATATATATATATATATATATATATATAGCGAGCATTTTTTTCTTTTAAACATATTAGACGTTTTTCGGTTTTTCTGTTTTTGATCTTTCCAAACTTCTGAATAACATCCTTCATTTCTTGCAGGAACTGGCTGATATAATTGCCATATTTTTGGCACGCGGTACCTTTAAGTGGTCTCCAGACTTTTTCTTATGGGCATTTTTTTGATAGTACATAATGAAAGTCTAGTTTCTTTTTTTTTTTACATAGGCGTCACCACTTATCAAGGCCGATCGGTCACTCAAGGATAAGGGTTAAAGAGTGTAGAGTAGTCAAAAGGACAATATAGTAATCGATAGTAATGGAAGTTCGGTAAATTTGTTA
Organism: Euprymna scolopes; assembly: GCF_053919585.1. NCBI lineage: Eukaryota > Metazoa > Mollusca > Cephalopoda > Sepiida > Sepiolidae > Euprymna > Euprymna scolopes. The sequence continues at coordinate 169,284,861 of NC_136483.1, forward strand.
ACTTAAGTGGAACGGCTCATCAGAAACTTGTTCATGTTGGACTTGAAGACAACCATATTATAGACAGCTGGAAAGCAGGAAAACGGAAGAAAATTGCACAGGCGTGCAGTTCTAAGAAAGAAGCTTTGATCATGGAATCTATGTTTAGGTTTCGAAGTAATCTCCTCCGGCTGTAATGCACTTGTT
>NC_136483.1:169290046-169335046 GCF_053919585.1 Euprymna scolopes
TTGTGCTTATTAAACAATTAATGTATTGGATTCTTCTAAAACTTTCTTAAAAGTTGTAACTAACTGATATCTATATAATTTTGTTTGTCTATACCTCGTGATAACTCTTGTGTGTGCCCCAGAGGCTATTTTCGGGCTAATAAAATACTTCATTTTTGGGACTATTTTACCATATTTGTCAAAAATTGTCTGTGTATGTATATTTAGCAGTTTTGCATAGTGTTGAACTCAAATTTAAATATGTTAAGGCCTTGGGGACTTTTGGGTCTGAATGGAGGGGGGGGGGAAATGATGGCCTTTTTTGCATGGTGCAAAACTCAAATTTACATACGCTAGTACGTAAAACTGCACCGTTTGTTCATTTTCACCAGGATTTGACGCCCCCCCCGGGGACTTTTAGAGTAAAATGGGTGGGGAGGGGGGAAATGCTGAATTCAGTCATTTTTTTATGCCTCGTTCACTGACGGGGAAGCATGCAAGCTTCACTTGTTTTTGGACTTTGCCCATCATTATTTTTGTAGTCTTTTATTCTTCTCTGTTCTCAGTTTTAATATTTGTCGTCCTTTCTTTTACTCACATTTTTCTTCGTCCCTCTACAGTCGCAACCAAACTCCGTGAATAAATATTTGAAGATATAGAAAAATTGATGCATACAAGCTTTTAAAAAAATTACTAGATTCGGCATTAAATTAAATGAAAAGGATAGATATGCCGTAAAACAAAACAACCAAAGCAAATATAATCAGTATTTAAACATATAAGAACCTTAATTTCCAAAATCAATAGATTATACATTAAATAACCCAAAAATTGTTGATATGCCTTAATCCAAAACAACTAAACAAAGCTCTTCATTCTTTTTCATTTTGTTTTATCATTTTCATTCTCTTCCATATTCGTTCGTTTCTTGTATTATTTATATCCTTATCCTCTCTTATACTTCCGTTTTTTTCTTTTGTTCTTTTCCTATACTCCTTTCTTTCGGTCTTAAAAAATTCTTTTTATGCCTTGTTATATTCCTTCCTCCCTTCCTAACTTTCTTTCTTCCTTTCTTCACCCCTTTACGTCCTTCTCTATCACATTTTCCTTTCATTTTTGTCTCCTATTCCTCCTCTCCTCTTTTACTCTCCCAATTCTATAAAAGTTAAACATTATTTTATTTCGTCAAACACTCCTGATCCGAAATGTAGCACATACATCAAATCCGTAGCCAAAATTGGATCATTCTACCGCTCCAGTAGATATCTCACCGCTGAAGCAATTCTCTACCTCTATAAGAGCCAAGTACGTTCCAGGATTGAATAGTGCTACCACATCTGGGCAGGAGCTTATCGAAGCACCGATCCTGCCTTTACAGAGTTCAACACAGACTTCGTAATCTAGTAGGCGATGTCCTTTTTTCTCTGCAGCCTCTTTCTCACAGAAAAGACGTTGCAAGTCTGTCCCTGTTCTATCGATAGTTTCATAGCAAGTGTTCGACTGAGTTTCAATCTACGGTCTCATCTCGACAATCCTTTACAAAAAAACACTTACCTAGCCAAAATCACTATCAATAATTTCCCACACTCTCTATCGTTGCCTAAAACTAAACATGGATTCCATGAACAAAGCTTCTTCCCTAGAACTGGCCGCCCGTGGAACTCTGTTCCGCTGGTCTGCTTTCCAACTGACTACAATATCATTGTCTTCAAGTCCAACGTAAACAAGTTCTTGTTCAGCCACCCTCGTAATTGATCTAATTATACCAAATTACTTCTACAAGCGATTATTATGCAACTGTCCCAATAGCTACAATACGCACATTAACCCTTATCCTTGAGTGGCCCCCGAGCCTTGAAATGTGGTGACGCATTTATTAAAAAAAAAAAAAAATCAAAAGATCGGATTCCTTCCCTCCTCAGATCTCAAAAAGTTGGTGAAGAGAACAGAAGTAAAATGCCTCATTTGTACACGGAAATTGTCCGTACAAAATCATCCATTAAGTAGCAGGTGCCCGTGTGGGGCAAGGGAGAAAATTTAGTCAAAACACGCTGATTCATTTGCGGACGATCACATTATTACTTCCTATCTTTCGATTCTCATTCATATTTGAAATGCTAAAAATAATGTTTTTATCATGACAGTAAACACCACAACTAAAGAGACGGATGAAGTAACTTACACTCCCGTCCGCCCCAACAACAATTCCCAATCCCGTGTAGCAAATGACACCCTACCCTACCAAATAAATGTAACACAACTATTGTACGCCATTATTTTGGTAAAATTGGCTTCACTAGAATGAGTTTCTACACATAATGTTATAATCAGCCTTTCTTTAGATAATTAACATTTCCACAAGTGGACGCTGACGAGTATAAATTTCAGATTAACGGGAATTACCTTCCCCAAATTTCCGTTTGAATTCCGCAGAATACAATTTCACTATTATTTCGACAATTAGTTTAATACGACAGCAATTTGCTTTCCGTTTTTCTGTACGTAGGATGTCAAATATCTAACATGTACTAGAATAAAACATGCATTTATCCTTCCCTCTCCGTATCTCCTAACCTTATGTTTATCTATCTATACATACATTATATATATATATATATATATATATATATATATATATATATATATATATATATATATATATATATAATGTATGTATATATCAATAAAACAGCTTTAATGGGAAAAATCCAGGAAATAAATGAAGGTTATAAAAAAGAAAATGCGAGTCTTTGAACTTTCAACAAAATTTTATGCTATATATGCTCTGCACCTATTAAATAGATACATTGAGCTTAACTCAAAATTTGCGGTGACTGGTTTTTAAAATAACAATCTAGACCCGTTAAACGAAAACGGTATACATTGAAAGTAACGATATTTCAAAAATAAACTTAATATATATATATATATATATATATATATATATATATATGAAGAATAAAACATGTATAAATATAAAAAGCGAAAACTGCAACGCGAAATTTTTTATAAAATCCGGCTTCATAAACACCCCTCAGTTAATAACATCACGTGCACTCTTCATCGAACTATCTTCCACTACATCATGTCGAGGAAGAAGGGAGAGAGAAAAAAAAACATTGATAAAGGAGTCTTACACCGAAATATATTTCTTTAAAAATAAACACTTGTTTATTTCATAAAAAAATTCGCGTTGCAGGTTTAGCTTCAAATGTATTTATACCTGTTTTATTCTTCAAATTTCACTCAACGCTTCTAACGGATATACACAAAAATAACTACCCATATATCTATATGTATATCTATATATATATATATATATATATATATATGTATATATATACATACACACATAAAATCTATAAATATATATAGATATATATCTATAATATATATATATAGATATATACATAATATATATTCATAACATATATATATATATATATATATATATATATATATATATATATATATATATATATATATATATATATATATATATATACTATCAGGGAAACCCGACGTTTTCTAAAAGTGAATGAGCATCAATAAATGTTCTACCTTTCGATACATTTATTGTCACCGAAATCTGTGAAATCGCATATTTTTCAATCAAATCAATTGATTGCCTGTTCTAGTAAAGAATCCTCCCCCAGGAGAGAGGAAGCTTCACGTGCCTTCTCGCAGTGATTTAGTCCCAAATACATTGTAGTCCATATTGCACTGTAAGGAATCTACTGTTTGCTTATAAAATTATCTGAAAATAATGGCTTACCTTAAAGTTAAAAATACAAGCCAAGTATCATGGCTCAATTGTGCTCTAAAACGAAACATCTACTAAAATCGCGTCCCTGTCTTATAAGAGAATCTACCGTTGATTTAAATATTGGACCTTTCTGCTTGTGCGGTGATAAATCATCTGAAATGCACGTGTGATGCTGAATTGTATAAATGTTTTAACTTCGGATAAAATCGGATTTCCTTCTTTAATCGAATCTTTTCCGTGTATCTATTTTCGATACTTGCCAGACGCATTTCAATACTAAACCTACGTAAGAACACTACCAGATAAGTCAAATATCTTCGTGTGAGATTTTAAAAGAATCTGCCCAGCCGTTTTCTGAGACAATAACGAACGAGATCACACAGGACTAATAGATTGAAGTCAAATTTATTTTACTTTTCAGTTTTTATTTTTTTATTCCATCAGAAAAAATTGTAACAGTTTTAATAATAACAAAAAAATACTCTTTTTAAGTACTTGGATTTTATGGCATTTAAAAACATTTTTAAACATTCTTTTCATTACCAGTTCAGAAACGTGTAGAATGAAAAAGAAAGAACTAATATCAATGTCTTATATCAATCAGATAGACGTGAAAAACTTTTAAAACTATGCAGATGCTCACAAAAACTTAGAAGAGGGATTAACTTAATCATATACTTAACGACAGATCTAAATTGATCAACCTTGTTTTGTATGTCTGTGTCTGTGTGTGAGAGAATTTTTACCGGTAAAAAACATGTTTTTGGATCATTAAATCAAAAGCGTGACACACATAAGCGTGTAGTTAGATAGGCAGGTTGGCACTACAGTATTGATATATAGATACCCGTCTTCTTTGGTCAGTGTTAGTTGTTTATATTAGAGATCGGATCATACTACATATGTTTTTCCAAAATCTCAAGTTACGTGATGCCAACGTTGATATTTTTGGTTTATAAACTACGCAGTCACTAGATTTTCTTAAATATTTTATAAGATCCTGAATGTTTAAATGTACATGGTAGTTATGTTGAAATAGATATCGACAATCTGTTTCTCTCAAGTTTTTTTTTATTACAACTGATTTCTGATGTCCGGAGGATTTTGATCGAAGATTATATATATACTAGCAGTTAAGCCCGGCTTTACTTGTGCCCTATGAACTGTTCATAACTTTATGTGCATATGTATATATATATATATATATATATATATATATATATATTAAAACGTTTGAATCGTGTCCAGGTAACTTGCACCTAAAGTTTCAAGTGCTTAGACACAAAATTAGCGGCGAACTTTGGTAGAGTCTGCCAAAGTCAGCTCTTTTAACTTGAAAAGCTTGCCTTATGTCTGAATACACTTTTTGTGAACTTTCAAATGTTTAACCCCAAAACTGTCGGAGTAACGGCAGAGGTCAATTCTTTTTAAACCTTTGACCCCATTTTACCCCCTTAAGATTTATTGTTTTGCGTTCAAATCAAATAAAAAAATTTGATCCATGTCCAAGTAACCTACATCTAAAATTTCAAGTGTTTAGGCCCCAAATTGGCGGAGGAATTTAGTAGAGTTTTCAAATGTCAAATCGTTGAGGTTTGACCCCTTGACAGGCAAATTTCTAGCCGACAACCGATTAATAAAATGTTCCCAAATCTCAATACCTCTTATGTCAAATCTCGAGTCTGTAAACTGAAAATTGACGAAGTTGTTTTTGTAGGGAAGTATACACACACAGACAGACAGACAAATTCACACAGACAGACAAATTCACACACACACACACACACACACACACACACACACACATATATATATACATAATATTCTTAAATAAACGGTAACAATTATTTTAAACGACACACACTAGGTTATCATGCTTAAGAAATCATCCTGCTGTAACACCTGTTGGTCTGGAGATTCAAACACAGTCACAAAATAAGCATTGACTTCGTAGGCCAGTATCTTACCTAGAAGTCACCGGTAATTAACACAACAAATGATGAAAATAAAGTGCCTATAAAATTCAAATCAACTGGTATATATAGTAAACAGTTAAGGAGTATTCAACGAGCGGAAATCAGAATGTGGGTAAAAGTAAACCGCTTTTTCTTAATTCCCTAACAATGTCTAAAAATTTTTAAGAGGTTATATAATTACAAAATTTATAAAAAATACAGTGTATCACAAAAGTGAATACCGCTCACATTTTTTTATAACTCTTCATAGGGCAATACTTAAAAAAGACATTTTGGCACAATAAAAAGCAGTAACATACGTTAGTTTTATATATGATTTCTGAATTAATTCATTGATATATATATATATATATATAATTTTGGAGCATGTTTTTCGTTCAATCGAATCGTGTTATTCCTTACTGTTCTCACTCTTTTCGTTCACTTTTTCCAGGCTTTTCGACAGCATGGACAAAATTCGAATCCGCACGATTTAGTTGTTCCAGTTTAAACTACGCCGGAAAGCTACCAAGACAGCTCGTAATATCAAAGATGTTTGGCTCAGGAACCACTAGCGAACATGTAGCACAACAAAAGCCTCGAAGATAAAAGACGGTCGCAGTCGGCTGACTGCGGTTGATAACGAACATTTAAAAGCTTTAATTGAAGCCGATCCTCGCAAAACCAGAAGTTTGCCATTTACAGCAAATAAAGAAGCCAAAAAAGCTGGAGAAATGGGTGCCGCATGAATTGAACGATAATCAAAAAAACGTCGTTTTAAGATGTCTTGTAGGCTCCTTCTACGCAACAAAATCGACCCATTTCTCGAGCGGATTGTGACGTGTGACGAGTAGTGGATTCTCTACATCAACCGGCGACGTTCGGCACAGTGCTTGCATGCCGGGAAAGCTATACAACACTACTCGAAGCTGAAATTTCACCCAAAAAGGTTATGGTGACTGTTTGGTGGTCTGCATCTGCTCTCATCCATCACAGTTTCTTGAATCCGGGCAAAACGATTACGGCGAAGAAGTACTGCCGACAAATTGACGAAATACACCTTAAACTCTATCGTATGTGTCCGAAATTGGTCAATATAAAGAGAACACTTCTCCTCTATGACAATACTCAACTGACCCTGCAGAAGCTGAACGAATTAGACTACAAACTCTGCATCATCCGCCATATTCACCGACCCTCTCGCTCACTGATTATCACTTTTTCAAACATTTCAACAACTTCCTGGTCGAAAAATACTTCAAAAACCGAGATGATGTCGAATCGTCCTCCAATGACTTCATCGCTTTAAGAACTCCGGATTTCTATGCTAATGGCATAAATAAACTTGTTTTTCGTTGGCAAAAATATGTCGATTCTAATGATTCTTTATTTCGATTCATAAAGGCTATTATGAAGGAGTTATGATCTTTTGACGTTGAACGTTAAAAAACAACATTATTTTTGGACCAACCTAATAATAAACACGGGTTGTATGATTTCGTTCCACAAACCATAATTGGGTAGACGTGCTAAGTAATTGGCGGTTATATTTTGAGTGTCCTCCGCACTGAGGATTGAACCATCAACCTCCAGAAGAGTGTAAGTTAGAACTGATTTGTTACCAAGCAATATTTTTATAACGCCACAGATCTATTTTATATTAAATGCGTGGTATTTTTTGTTGTTTCTCGTCAAGGAAATTTCGAATGCGAATATTTTTGGTCGCTGTTTTACTGAATGATTGTGCTGCATTTAGATAACAGTCTGGAACTCAACTACTTGTTTTTATGAAACTGCTTCTTTCTACTTGTGGCACGGTCATTGGGGTTCACATAGACATAAATGTAACTGGATTACAACGCAGAATTGTGTACAAGTAGCATTATCAGAACATATGGTAACTTAACAGATTTGCTTCCACAAACAAAACCTAAAGCGTTAAAACAAATAACAACAGGAAGAAACACCAAAAAATGACGACATAAAGAACATAATTAAAATAAAAAATCTAAAAAAAAACAAAAAAAAAAAAAACAGACGAAAACAAAATCCAAATCTGCCGACTTTTTACAGTTGACAAAATTTCCACTTTAAAACGAATTGAAATATTAATTTTGGGGGATTTTTTTTTTTTTTTGCGTTGGCTTTTATTTCATTTCTTATGGCAGAAATTTGGTAAGGATTTCGGGCAGTATTCTTCCATGTCTGCTACCCACTTCTTCTCGGTAGTGGCACCCTGGGAAAATGCAAAATGAATAAATAAATAAATAATAATATTAATACATAAATAAATAAATAAAACATACGCAGACTCAAGAAAAAAAAACAAAAACAACCTTAAGCCAAAAAAGTAAACCAACAAATGCACAAATAAGAAATTGGATCACTAATGCAATTTAGAAAATATTCTTTTACAGTTGAGAAGTAAAACAAAAATATAACATATTTTTTAATTATTTATAGACTGATTTCCAACAGGCATAATGTACGTTAGCTATGAAAAATTAGATTTGACCCCCAAATCGTTTTTCGTTGCTTATAAATTGTACACTGTCGGATTAGTTGGAATATTCAAGGGATGAGTTTCGTCAAACAATAACCTCGCCAAGCAGTGGGCAGTTCGCACACGCGCCCTTGGTCTGCTTCTGTCAATCCTGTCTATATGTTTCGTTTTAGGTTAGAGTTATATTAAATTAAGTTTAGAGTTAGGTTAGGTTAGAATAGTTTTAGAAAGTGTGACGGAAGATTATCTTATAGAGAATCCCCAATTTCGTGTAAATGTGTATATATTTTTGTATTTGGAAATATCCTTAAAAAATAAATTCTTCTTCTTCTTCTTCTTCTTCTTCTTCTTATTCTTCTTCTTCTTCTTATTATTATTATTATTACTATTCGTATTGGCTCACAAGAGCTTTCACACATGTCTTCAGAGAACTTTTCCAGAAAACAGCCTGTGTTGTTCACTGGAAGCTGAGTGACAACAAGTCTCCCCAGGTTTCCAGTACTTTCCACCTCTTGCGATAACATTAGCAAATATATATATATATATATATATATATATATATATATATATATATATATATATATATATATTTACGTTCAGAGAGTGGCGCTCGTGTCATACAAGCGCTTGTGACGTTATTATAATGATGTACACATGTTATTTAGGATCTTTCCTTTTTATCTTTTATCCGTCGTTTATTTCTACTGCAAGTGCTATGACGATGAAATTGTGGCAACGTGTACAAACTTGACTAGTTAAAGATACACAATCACAAATCTTCACAGACGCAACAGGAACTATTTTGACATCGTTGTTGTGCTTTCACATGACAGAGGCCAACTCCGGTGCGGGTTCCTGTGGCTGAGCGTTTCTATTTAGGGAGAGCGCTGCTCACTAAGAGTCTTGGGAAAGTGCTAGAAAAGGTGCACTAAAAATTGTCTGTCATATTTTCACGTTACTCTCCTGCAGCTAACGGTGGTTGATGTAAGCAGGAAGAAAACAAAAGTTTATCTTCAAGGAGTAAAAATCAACTTATGCTGTTGGAATATACATACTCTTCTTGATAAAAGTCATCCAAGCGTCCAGAGCGCAGGACAGCGCTTTTCACTGCAGATCTAAGGAGACTTAATATAGATATTGAGGCTCTATTAGGAACCCGTCACTCGGGAGAAAATCAAATGACAGAAGCACTATCAGGCTACACTCTCTTCTAGATTGGCAAACCGAAGGGTGCACGTTGAGATGGCGAAGTCGGTTTTGTAATTACAATAGCCATTGGTTGATACTGTGGAATTTTCTTATAGTATTTATGGCCGCATCATGAAACTTCGTGTTCCTCTCTCACACTACTGATTCATCACTATTCTTTCGGTCCATGTACCAACCCAATCAAGCGAATGAAGATGACCTCTTGTGTTTCTACGAGTTTCTACGTTTCATTGTTGTATCTACACTTATTAAAGAAAAAATTGTTATTCTTGGTGATTTCAATGCATGTGCTGGAAAAGACTATGAGACCTGGAGTGCTCTTGATCACTATGGTATCGGTACCATGAATGTTAATGTCCTTAAGCTATTAGAGCTGTGTTAAGAATTTAATTTTTCTATCTGTAACATTTTTTCACCGTAAACTGAAGCACAAACCTACTGGGACACTTCCACGTTCAAGGCATGATCACCTTATTGACTTTATCATGACTCGAAAACACGACCTGACCTACAAGATGCATATACTATTGGTGCCATGCACACTGCTGAATGTGACACCGATCACAAGTTGGTGACAGTAAAGTTTGATCTACGAATTCGAAAGATAGTTCGTTATAGTGGCGTTAAGGTGCCTAACCGTATTGATGTCACCAAGTTAAAGTTACCTGAAGTTCAAAAGAGTATGGTGGAAAAGCTTAATAATTTTGCATTTGATGGCACATGGGTGAATTTCTAAGACTAAGGTTTATTCTGCTGGTGCTATAGTTCTTGGCTTCAAAAAGAATAAGAACAGGGACTGATTTGACGACAGCACTGTTGAAATTAATCAATTGCTGATGAATAAACAGGTTATTTATGAATGGTTACTCAGTGAAAATCATTCTGATCATAAAACAATTGCAGACAATACAAAGAGGTCAAAGCCGCATTGCAACGTGAGCAAAGAAAAATGAAAACCCAATGGTGGATGAATATAACAGAGCAGATCCAAAAGGCGTTGGGCACAAAGAATTCGAAGGAATTTTATGAACTGCTGCGCCAAGTCTTTGTTTCTGTCTAACTCTTCAATATTTCCCTTAATGTTGAAAGATGGTTTTGAAAATATGGCAGGAGCAATTTACTGTTGTGTTTCACAATCCCTCACTAGTTAATGCTGCTGTAATTGATAGCCTACCACTTGTTATTCTACTTAGAGCACAATCGATCCTTATGTAATCCGGGAGAATTCGGGTCATCCTTCACACGCAAACTCATATACTTATAATTTTAAATAATAATATTATATTTATGATTATTGTGTAAGCATGAACCACTAATATCTGTAGGTTTAAATGAATAATTTATTTAATAATTATATAATAATAATAATAATTATATATATATATATATATATATATATATATATACAAACATACATCCACACACCTACTCACACACACACACACACACACACACACACACACACACACACACACACACATATATATATATATATATATATTACAATAGAAAAATGTGAGCATGAAAAGTAATATGGTTAAAATTTAAACATGGGAAAGTAAAGGACTAATTGTTAAAACTGGAAACGAAAAGGACAAGTCAGTCTAGTAAAAAAATAAATTAATTAAAATATTGCAGCATTAAGATTTTTTAAAAAAATTCAATGTAATATTATATCATCAATTCTTAATGCTGCAATATTTTAAGTTATACATTTACTATATTTTTTACTAGAATATCTTGTCTTTTCCTTTCCAGTTTTAACAACTAGTCCTTTACTTTTATATGTTTAATCTTAACCATATTACTTTTTCTATTGTGATCCATGATTTTTTGCAGGCTTCCACTAAATTCACTTGTTCTTTGTTTAAATTCAGTCTTAATTTTTGCCCCAGAAACATAACTATACATATGTAAAACAATGTACGGCACTCGTCTTTGTTCATTCTCTCTGTTTCACTTGTTACTGCTCTTTTCGCGACAGCAGTTAATTAGTAGCAACATTAGTCGCTGACGCAACGTGGTTTCTATGCAAACCAGTCACAAAAAAAAAATCGTCGCTCACCTCCTTACGAATTTTTACGATTCTGAACACCACTAAATTCATAAAAACTTTTGTTTTACTGAACGAAAATTTAATAAAATTTTCACAATGTAGCTGAAAAAGTACTCTATAAACGAATAATTTTTTGAAATTTGGTCGAAAAATGAGTGACCGGTGAAGCTTTAAAGCAGTCCTATATGACTAAAACTGCCACTTAACCATATATTCAAACAATGTCGTGTCTGAATGATATGAATATAATTTTAAATAATAATACTTAGTTTTATGATGATTGGGTAATACTAATGTCTGTACGTGTAAATTAATAATTTATTTAATTATATATATATATATATATATATATATATATATATATATATAGAGAGAGAGAGAGAGAGAGAGAGAGAGCTGAATGTGTATGTCTGGTCACGAATAGGCTCCTATATGGTTGACTATTTAAAAAAAAACGGATTACATATAATGATAGAAGATGTATCGAGACACAGGAATGGGTATGTTTGATCTGGCAGAACGGTAGTTCATCAAAATTGTGGGGTCTGTGTTCGCGCCTGGACCACACAATATGGAAATAAAAAATTAAAAAAAAAAAAAAAAAACGTTTACAAGTGTTTTTGATATAGATTTTTTTTATATAGATATGCATAAGAATACTTTGATAAGTATGTTTCAACTTAAATAGGGATGGTATAATAAAATTGTGGGGTCTGCGTTCGCGCCTGGCCTCCATAGAATGGAAATAGGCAGAAACTTTAATAAAGGCTTTCATATCTATCTGCGTAAGTATACTTTGATAATTATGTTTCAGTTTGAAGAAATCCACAGAATATTGTGATAAGTGTTTCAGTGTGAACAGGTATGGTATAATAAATTATGGGGTTTATCTATTTTATTTTTACTTTCATCATATTTTGCTTTGGTTTTGATACCCCCGAATTCGAATCTATCTCTTTAATACCCTTCCTTTTCATAACCTATCATACTTTCATAAATCAGTCCATTTATTGTATGCTGTTTTGGAACCCAGTCAACGGCGGGTACTTTTGCAAGTATATATATATATATATATATATATATATATATATATATATATATATATATATGACTGATTTCCATCTTTACTTTTTACCCTTCAATAAAAAAACAGACTAAAATGTAATTCTTGTACTTTGACAAAGTCTTTAAGTTTGACCGGGGGATTTAGTATCGGACTTATTTCAGTTCATTATTTCGACTGTGTCTCTCTATTTAATTGAATGTACACAAACACAGCAAGAGTCTTTTTAGTTTGACTTACCTCCCTGAAGCAAATCTCTTTAGTTACCGTAGAAAGAGCAGATTTCAGGTGGAACATTTCGAGATGCTTTTACGAAAACTGATTGAGAAGTTTTATATTTTTAAAACAACAATCGATCGAGAAAAAGTAAATCGGCTCCACAATCTTGCACGCACGTACAACACGTATATCGACCAATACATGAGTGTGTTAAAGTTATATATATATATATATATATATATATATAAAATCTGTAAGTATATATATATATAATCTGTATATATACATATATATGATGATTGTCAAGTCTTACCAGACGAGTGCCACTCCCTCAGACACTTAAAGTCCATGGGACAAAATTACTGAGGGAGTATCTATGCACAGATGATGTTACAGAGTCTTAGCTTTGTACGACAGCTAAATCTCTCTCTCGGTTCAAAATGTTGAGATCCAGCAACAAGCAAGAGCAAGATAGCCAGCAACAAATTAAACTACAGACTAGCTTAATGCGGGTACTGGTCTTCCGTTTTTTTGTTTTTTTTAAATCAGAGATTTGCTTCCACTAGAAAGGTAGCCTTCACCACGGCTTACGGGAGTCCTCTCCACCCCAACACATATATACATACACACAAATATACACGGTGCTAGTTAGCCGTTGAGCCCGAAAAAGAGCATATTTGTCATATGTATATATATATATATATATATATATATATATATATATATATATATATATATATATAGTAAGTTATAAAATATATATGGCGAATAAGCTACACTGAATATTCCGCGTTTCATCCACTCTAGGACTCTTCAGGCTTATGCGCGAATTCTGTGGTTGTTTGTCTTTTTCATATGCGCATCTTCCATTGAGATTATAGTTATCCCATCAGCTTTCTAGTATCCAACGCGCCCTTCCTATCAGCCAATGAGCATGAACTTATCGAACAAAGGCCTATTTGACCTCTGGTTAACCTGTTTCTTTGTGTGTGCTCTATTTAGCCTGGATATTTAGTTTCTCGGTCTGTTTTAAATCTAGGTTAGTGTTTTTTTATGTTAGTTTATATATACATATGTATATGTGTACATACATATATATATACATACATATATTTGTGATCGTTTATGTATATTCATGTTAATTTAATTTATTTATTTGTTTATTTTCTATTGTTTTTGTTAGTTTTAAAACTATTTTGTATCGCTATCCTAAAGTAAATTTTATCTTGTGAACACACTAGTTTGCTATTTCTCTTCTACAATTTAATAGATGTTGGGGTTCTTTAAAGTACAGGATAGCACATTGTTCATGAAGGCATAATCTACATGGTTCGTCTAGGTCCCTACACGTGGTAGCTTGTCTTATTATTTTCCATTCGACTACCGGCGAATGTCCGCTTTCCTTGAGTTCCCAGTATTTATTTGCTAGTGTTGTTTTCATACGGTGTTTTTTATTGTTGAATTACTTTTGTGGTCAATTTAGATTGGTTTTCGGCCAGAAATTTCGCTGTTAAGGGGTCAAAGTTCAACGATTTGTCCTTTGAGAACTCTACCAAACTCCTCCGACAATTTTGGGTCTACATACTTGAAATTTTAGATATCGGTTCCTTGGACATGGATCTAACCTAATAACTTGATTTGAGCCAAAAATAATAGATATTAAGGGGTCATAATAGGGGTAAAATTTAAATAATTTGACCGTTGTTTTTTTTTTGTGTTTTTTTTTTGCTCATCATACACCCGGGCAACACCGGGCACCCATTGCTTTTATATATATATATATATATATATATATATATATATATATATATATATATATATATATATATATATATATACCGGTGAGTATGTATGCCTCTGTGTGTAATATATAGACTGAAACAAATATATATATATATCTATGTATGGCCACATACGTTTGTGTGTAATTGATGCAACGTTGATTTAGAAGTCAAAAGTATAAGACAGAAATAATGGTTTCTAGAAGAAGGCCCTGCAGTCGTGGGTCAAATCTATTCTTTTATTCGGATTTCACAAAATAAGAACGAAGTCGAGGTAAGCTAAAAAGAAATCAGAAACCGATAGCGTCTACTAAAAGGAAGCGGGGAGCATTAGCTCAACAATCAGCAGACATGGAAATGCGACTCAGTCACCGCCAGAGGGCATTACTCACTGGAATGAGGAACAACACTGGAAACCGATAAGACAACAGATAAAATGGTGGTGGGCGTCGTTGTAGGAGAAGGAAGAGGAGAAAATATGTCTGAGTTATTTGCCCTTGGAAGGTTAAATCATTTTGTCAAGTCTTTTAATTCTTTTTTTTTCTTTTAATTTTTATTTTCGATTTTCCTATTTTTTTTTTATTCACATATTAATGCTTTTTCAATTTAGGTATTTGAGTTTTATTTATTTATTATTTAATTTCTTTTTTACCTTCAATTTTCACTGATTTTTTTCTTTTTCTCGGATTAGTAAGTAAAAAATACGAGCAAAAGATACCTTAAAATGAAAGCAACCTACGTACCTACTTCGTACTTCATTGGTACGGTTTTTTATTGTGAGGCACTGATTTATAGAGATTTCTTTCCATACGCGTCATTGTATCACAATCAGAAGCTTTGTCCGTCAGCCACGTTTCTGTTTAAAATAGCGTTTGTATCACAGATTGATTGGACACATCTCATTCGAGATAGTCCTAACATTTCAACTAAAAGCCTTGTTCGTTAGTCGATCACACTTAAAAAATATTTCACTTTGTCGCGCGCGCTCAAATGTGTCTAGACTCAATGAGAATATTCACACCAACTTTGAAACCCAAGCCAATATTAAAACAAATACGTAACTCCATGAACCAACGAAATACGTTTTTTCTGATTAAAATAGATAACTTGTAGAAGCCATTACGGTGTTAAAGTTTTTATCAGAATCTATATATTAATACGATAGCGGGTGTGTTATTTTCCATGTCACGCCTATTTCCCGGTCGTTTAATTCTTATGAACTTCCATTTCTTGTAATAAAATATTTTAACAAGAATTCTTCATAAGTTTTGGTTTCGGTTTCGATTATAATTGATGACACCCAAAAGTTATTTTATAAATAACTTTACTAAAAATACTTAATAATTTTGGTTTCGGTTTCGATTATAGCGGATTGCTCTTACGTCTCCTATTTTTTATAAATAATTTTACCAAGAATTCCTCACAAGTTTCGGTTTCGATTATAGCTTATGCCACTTTAACAATCTATTTTTTAAAATGATTTTATCAAGAATTCTTCATAAGTCTTGGTTTCGGTTTCGATTATAGCTGAAAGAACTAAAGCTATATATATATATATATATATATATATATATATATATATATATATATATATATATATATATTCATAAGTTTGGGATTCAGTTTCGATTCAAGGTGATGAATCCAAGTCATGTATATATATATATATATATATATACATATATATATATATATATATATATATATATATATATATATATATTAAATCGCAACTTTATAATATAAAAAATCGATAGAACGTTAATTCTATCATAAAATATACGAAATCTGCAAGAATTAAAATATCGTATTGGTTTCGGTTTCGGTTATAGCTGAAAGAACTAAAGCGATATATATATATTCATAAGTTTGGGATTCGGTTTCGATTCAAGGTGATGAACCCAAGTCATATATATATATATATTTATTTTTAAAATCGCAACTTTATAATATAAAAAATCGATAGAACGTTAATTCTATCATAAAATATACGAAATCTGCAAGAATTAAAATATCGTATTTAAGTGTATTTTACAATCTGCCTACGCCGGGCGTCCCCGCTAACTTGGATAACTACTTTCGCAGTTTTAACAAAATAGCTACAATCATTGGCCTTTTGGTCAAGATCAAAGTGTAAGAACTCTTTCTAATGAAATCGAACTTTATTTTCTCACACATACACACACACAAAAAAAAAAAAAAAAAAAATGCACACACAACATACAGAAATGAATATACAAATTGTACATAGTTAAATTTTACATTGAACGCTGGGGTTATTAGTTAGATTAGGATCCACAGAGTGATTGAGGTATTTTGGTTAATGTTGCCAGTCAAGAGTAAGACTTCAAAGTCTCATCTGTTACATAGTCAAAAAGACCCTGTACCCTCCCCCTCCCAATTTCTTGTAGGGCCTTGTGCCTAATTTTGTTGAATTGAATTTTTTGTACGTTTTTTGTGTTCAATTTTTTCTTTCTCAATAAAATATATAAACAAGATCAAAGTGTAGTATCTGTTCTCCAGATGCTGCACTTCATTTTCTTGTTCTCTTTCGGTGGAGGAGAAATCCTTCACGACTGAGACAATTTTTATTTTTGTACCTTTTCTCCACGTTAAAAAACGACCCTGGTGTCTAACTCTGTCCCGTGGGGAGGCATAGTAAATAGGTACAATAATATCAGAGCGTTTCCATTCACGCTGAATATCTACAGAATGCCAACATCAATATATTACATATGACTCAGTTCCCTATGGAATTTCCACAGGTCTTGCTACTTCATAATGAATGCTAATTCAAGAAGACTTCAGCGATATTGATTTAAAATGTATTTAAGGACTCTAGCTTGTTTAAAGTTAAATGAATGATTATATTGTAATATATGAGAGAAAAATTCGTTATATATTATTATTATTATTATTATTATTATTATTATTATTATTATTATTATTATTATTATTATTATTATTAACATTAAATTGATTTATGCTTATTTACTTCTGTGATACCTTAGATTTTAATAACCGTATGTACGTTACGTTGTGGAATTTTATTTTTTTTATGTCATGTTTACTAATGTCTGTAGTAGCTCTTAACTATCTGAACCTACCTACAGATCATGTATGGTAATCTGCAAGCACATATGAAAAGTTTTAGCTATTTCTTATGTTTACATTTAATTTGAAACGTTTTCTAATATATTTAAATTTTACTAGCGGGACACGTGGAAATTCTACAGCGGCATCTTTCATATATAATATATGTATATTGAGCATTCTGTGGGCGTTCAACGTGAATGAAGACCCCGCGACATTATTGAAGCCATTTTGTTAAATCCTTAAAAGTATTTATCTAAGTAATCTAGCTAATGTAGTGGCAAAATACATCTGGTTATTACGGTTTATTTCCATTAATCTTATAGGAGTCTGTGACATATGTACATTGTATAGACGCCCGGCGCGAACGGAAACCCTAAAATATCATTATATTATCTTTTGACAGAACAGGCCGTATTTGTCTAATTGTCCCAGCAACAAAAGAGCTAAGAAAGCCACCGTATTGATTTAGTGCCTATTTTTTTCGGGTTTCTTTCTTTTTCTTTTTCTTTTGTTATTTTCAAAACATATTAATTAAAAAATCAAACCGTTTTTATTAAAATAGTACTAATAACAGATTATTATTATTATTGGCTCACAAGGAGCTTTCATACAGGTCTTCGGAGATCTTTCCCTGAAAACAGCCTGTGGTGTTCACTGGAAGCTGAGTGACAACAAGTCTCCCCAGGTTTCCAGTACTCTCCCCTTCTTTCAATAACATTAACGATATATGATGCAAATAACTTTGTCTGTCATTAATTTCTCGTTGGAAGCAGCTATTGGTCTTTGCTGGGATGTGAGTGGCACTAAGCCTCCCCAAGATCCCAGTTCTTTTCGCACTTATTCGGCTGAGGTCTGGTCAGTCCATCGGTCTTTCCTTCCTCCTGGACTCTTGGGTTATTTGGTCTCACTCTCTTTTGTTTTTGTGGCGATGGACGATGATGTGACAATGGGGATAGGGTTGGGTTAGAAAACTTATAGATACGCGGTTTCAGTGTTCTTGGTTCCATGTAGTGTTTCATGTTTTGCCTTTGCAGCCTTTTGTTTTTGTTAGTTTCCACATTCAAGATTTATTATTATTATTATTATTATTATTATTATTATTATTACTACTACTACTACAACAACAACAACACACTTAATATTTTCTTTCCAAATAAATCGTCTTTTACATAATTCGGCCAGGCAGAGAAATTCATTGCCACTTGGATTTCGGGTTAGTAGTTTGATTAAGTAAAGGAATGTTTTCTTTTATAAAAAACAAACAAACAAACAAACAAACAAACAAATAAATAAATACGTTAAAATAAGTAAATAAGACTAATATTTGCAAAATAAAAAAAATCAAAATAAAATGAAATCGTTACAAATCGAAATAAGTTAAAGGGTGAATTGATTTGTTTTGCAAAAATCAGAAGAAAAAAAATATTTCATAAACTTGGCAACTATTATGGGGCTAACCGCTTCAATAAAATTGTCGAGATTATGTTTCGTATCAAAGATGTCTTTCAATTGCTACGCCAGAAAAAAAAAAGCATTTTCGTTTCTTTGTAACGCTAAAGTTTAAAATAGAATTTACATCCATAAACGCGCAATTTAAATGGGCGTATCTAAAGTATTTGTCTACTCTTCTGTTGCTAAAATCTTCAAACATATATAAAACTAAAATCTATTCAATTCAATTCCTTAAAACTTAAAAAAAAGAAACGAGAACAAAGGTACAATGTACTAAAAAGACTAATTTCACCTTCGTTTAATTCGAAAAGTTCGTTTTTTTTATTTTCTTTTTAATCGTTTTTTTTTTTTTTTTTTTTTTTACCTTTTCTACGTTTCAATATATTTTTTCTTTCTGATTCTTTCCATTTTTAAGGCTTCCGTTTTTATCTTTCAAATTCCGTTTTTTAAAGTTGGCATTATTTCCCGATTTTGGTCATTTTTGCGTTTTGTTTTTTTATCTCGTTGGATATACGAATACTAAGTTAATCAATTTACACTTTTCCCATTGATTCGACCTCCTCTTCAATTTTGGAACTAAAAGAGAAATAATATGTCAGTCACACCAACAAGACTTTTTCTCTTATATATATATATATATATATATATATATATATATATATATATATATATATATATAAAGAGAGAGAGACAGAGAGAGATCTATAAATATGTATTGCTATATTGCTAAAAATATGTATATATACGAGAGGTATGCAATAAGTAATGCGTCTGACTACCTTTCAGTAGTCTGATCTAGTTGAACTTGTGTATGTGCAATGATTTATATCTCTACGGGTTATGTGGCAAATCACAACTCTGAACTAATTGTGGTTTCTATTTTACAGGTGTTTCAACTGAGTCAGGTGTGAAATGGAGCCTGTTGAATGTCGAGCAGTGATCCGGTTTTTGTATTTGAAAAGACGCACACCACACGAGACATTTGATAAAATGAAAGAAACCTATGGTGATAATTCCTCATCATATGCCCTTGTAAAATGCTGGCACCGTGAAATCAAACGTTGCCGGAAGTCTATGGAAACAGCTCCCAGACCTGGTCGCTCCCCTTCTGCCATTGATGAGGTATCTGTCCGTCAAGTTGAGGCTACCATTTTGGAAGATCGGCGCATTACTATTCGTCAAATAGACCAAGATGTCTAGATTAGTACAGGGTCTGTGGAAACCATCATTCATGACCATTTGCATATGCATAAAGTGTCTGCCGGATGGATTCCCAGGTTGCTCACACCATTCCAGAAGCGAGAATGCGTCAAGTGTTCGAGGATGAATTGCCAAGAAGATGAGTCAAAGTTTTTCAAAAGACTGATTACAGAGGATGAAACTTTGGTCCATCACTATGATCCAGAGACCAAAGCCCAGTCAATGCAGTGGAAGCACTTGGACTTACCACCTCCAAAGAAAGCAAGGGTGCAGCCCTCCGCTGGCAAGGTCATGCTCACAGTCTTCTGGGACCAGGGCGGAGTAGTGATGACAGGTTTTCTGGCAAAGGTTACCACAATTACAGGAGCCTATTATGCTTCACTTTCGAGGAAAGTAAAAGAAGCTATCAAAATCAAGAGGCGGGGCAAGATCAGCAAAGGTACCCTCCTCCTGCAGGACAACGCCCCGGTCCACAACTCGCATGTTACCAGATCATATGCACGGGCGTGTGGTTATGAAATCCTCTCCCATCCTCCCTAATCTGCTGACCTTGCACCCTCTGACTTTCACCTCCTCCCAGCCATGAAGTTGTTTTTTAAAGAAAAGCGTTTCCCAGATGATGCAGCCTTGATTTCTGAAGTCACGTCGTGGTTGGAGGACCAACCTGGGTTTTCTACAAAAACAGTCTCCAGAGCTGAATCAAACGATGGAAGAAATGCATAACTCTGGGTGGTTCCTATGTAGAGAACGACTAATAACTGTGCCAAGTTTCGTTGCTCTACTGCTATGGGAAGTGGGTCAGGGGCATTACTTGTTGCACGCCCCTCGTATATATAAACGCAAATGTATTATTGTGTGTATATGTATACATACATATATAGATATATTTGATTTGCATATATAGGTATATATAAATATATACGTGGAGATCGATACAGATAGAACTTTCTGCTTCATCTTCTTAATTTAACACTACTGTATAAAATCATTTAAACTGTAAGAGACTTTGGGAACAATTCCTATTTCTATAATAGTAATACTAATAATAGTTAGAACACACCCACGCATATATATATATATATATATATATATATATATATATATAAATATATGTATATGTATATATATATGTATATATATATATACATATATATATATGATGAAAATAATGGAAATAGTATTCCGACAAAATAGAGAAATAAAAAGGAACAAACCGTATTATGTGTTCATCAACGTTTCGTCTTTATTTCGAGGCTTCCTTTGGATGAATGAGATTAAGAAGCAAAAAATACCAGTACAAAATATTTTAAAATGTTTCACGGGCAAAGTGTGACGCAGTTCGATTTCACAAAAACGGAAAAAGACATTGGAAATTCAAAAAGGAGGGAGGGGGGCGGGCGCTGTTAAAGAGAGGGAAATTTTAGTGACGTCATATAGTCGTTAATGTAATTTTACAAAATATGAACGCAGTTAATATTCTTACTGGAAAAAGATATACTGTTGAAATTCAAATATAGGTTTGTAACAGAAATGAAATGTTATGTAATTTATTGATTGAGATTATATGTATTAATTATTACAGGGGGTGTTTGAATGGTGTGATAAGGTTAACCTGTGTCTACAGTTAAATAATATTCTTTTAATAAAAGTTTACTTATTAATGGCGCTATGTTAAAGTTGTTTAATTGTGCTTGAATTTGCGATAAGCGCAGATTCAAGAAGTCTTCGGCGCGGTTTATTTGTCATAAATTTAACTACTATATATACATACATATATATATATATATATATATATATATATATATATATATATATACATATATATACATATATATATATATTTATATATATGCATATTACATTGTCTTTAATTAAATTACCTACGTGCAGTTGTAGAAGGGTTTCTGTTTGAAAGTTTTTTTTTAAGTTAGTATCGCTTTCAACATCAAGTGTGGTACGTCAAGTCGCACTACTATGGACACGGACTAAGAAATCGGAAATCCGAGTTCTAACTCTATCTAAATCCTTTGTGAGAATTCTCACAGCATTCTAGATTATATGATTGCTTCTGGTCAACGTAAAGTAACAGTATTTCAAGTTCTATCATTTACAAATATTATAAAAAATTTCCTCCAAAATTCTTAATTGAATTAAATGATATTTATTTCCTTAACAAGTATTGGGGTATTTAGCTTTGACTGTAAAACCCCCAACAGATGTTTCGGTTGGTAGTTATCTGGATCGCGAATGTTTCACAATGTAGTCATTTTATCGAGTATCTATCTATACGATTAAAAACGGTTTTATCATTTTTTTTTTAAATTTAAATGTCACTATTTTTTCATTTCCAGAGCTGTTTCGAAACACGCCCTCGACATGACCATTGGGAATTTCTAACCCAATAACTAACCCTAGTCATTGATACATAAACACAAATAAACTGCGCACAAATAATTCTTGAAATAAAACGGCTTCAGGGTTAAAAAAGTACTCACCCGAGACTGCATACTGTAAGAACGAAAGTAAGTTTAAAAGAAGGGAAGTGACGTAATTAGAGAGAAATAGTTTACCATATAAATTGAAGAGTAATTCTTGAAAAAGCGACGAGAAATAAGGACATACCAAATATGACTTCTCAAATAAAGAGCGTTTTGTAAAGGCGGCAAACTTTAAATCAAAATAAATCACACAAAAATATTTTTGATATATAAATATGTTTTTTTCCAGAGAATCATTTTTGGTATTTATAATCTAAATATTATTTCGAACATATGGCTGCGCGACTCGCGCGTATATGACGTAGTCTAGCAGACCA
Organism: Euprymna scolopes; assembly: GCF_053919585.1. Lineage (NCBI taxonomy): Eukaryota > Metazoa > Mollusca > Cephalopoda > Sepiida > Sepiolidae > Euprymna > Euprymna scolopes. The sequence continues at coordinate 169,313,141 of NC_136483.1, forward strand.
ATTTCCACAAGTCTACGCATTAAATTAGGCTGTATGCCAGCAATAACGCGTCAAATGTTGTTTTAAGTGGTTTACCGAGGCTGCTTTATCAGCATAGGCATGGGACTTTACATATGCCTAAAGAATAATATTTAATGGAGTTAAACTGCATGAACCTGGTGGCTTGTTGACAGGTCCATTTCATGAAATTATTCATTCATCAAATGTTTTTATCAGTAAGCCGATCGTATTATTTGTAATTTGCTAACGCTGCTCGGCTGTTAGTCTCTTCATGATGAATTGCCAAACCAAGTTGAACTCAAAATAACTGATAGTTGCTAATTTGCTATCAAAGAAAATAAAGATGTCAATTTAAATTTCGCCGCCTCTTAGAAAAAATTCCCGATTTATACTTATTTTCAACCGCTTCTTCCACAGCCTATGCCCTCTTTCTGCTCACCAGAGGATCACCGATAGTAGTTACCTCCCTCCTATCTCGATAATATGATACAATGTCAGAAGGTGAGAATTAAAAAATCAGCACACTCTAAAAAAGAGCAGACCGGTCTACTAAAATGCGTGTGCAGCCACAACGTTATTTCTCGGTAAGGACGCGTTAGGCAATTAGAAATAAACTCACCTATTACGGTAAGGCAAAGTTAATCATTAAACTTCTGATATGTTTCACCGTCAATTGATAAATGACTAAAAGCAAAGTGAGGCAAGGCAATTAGTTTATGCCTGCTTCAATAATACACACATGTGCATGGTTATTATATTCAACGAGTACCTTTATTTTATCTCTATAGCTAACCTGGGGTATATGAGGATCTGGAAGAGGTAGCTCGGCTACTGCACTCTCCGGGGGTGGGTGAGTGCTACTGGTCCTCGACCATCTCTAATCTCTCCCATGCGGCTCTACATTGCCATACCCCGGTTCTTTGCTTCAGCAGTCAAGCGAAACCATGTGATGGGCGCCATTGCCTTGTCGTTAGCTGTTGGCTCAGCGAAGGCCAGGGAGAACAACCTCTATAGAAAATTCGGAGTGTGCACCGCAGGCAGGTTAGTGTGGTACTTCCCACTGTCTCTGTCAGCTACTGCGGCCGAGCTGATCCGAGATGTACTGGTCCACCATTTCTCTGAAGTACATCAGCGAGATCAGAGAGGGCGATATTGATGGTTGGACGACTCAACTTTTCTATACCAATGTCTAGGCTTGCGCTCTGGAGAGACAACTTCAGCTGCACATCGTAGAACTAATCCGATGAAAGGCAGCCACCAGTTATAAACCCAAAGCTAGATTGGCATACAGCTATGTGTCAGGGGTCATTCTGACGTTGGGAGATGTTATTCAACTCCAATGGACAGCTACTGCCCTCCTTAATCTGAGCATCCCTCAGCAAGTTAGGTGCTGTCCCGCCACTGGCCATCTACCTCATGGGGTGCATGGGCATAGGATCTCTTCCGAAAAGTGGACAAATACTGATGCCCCAAACAGACAGGACATCAAAAGAAACTAGCACTTAATCTCGGGTGTTGGAATGTCCGCTCAATGCTGACCGGCTTAACAAATGATCTCCACCCCATCTCTAACATGAAGAAAACCGCTGTCATCTATAATGAAGCACTACGCCTACAGATAGACATTGCTGCCCTGCAGGAAACCCGTATCGCCGATTCAGGGAGACTCAGGAAAAAAGATGAAACAAGAGTACACAATCTTGGCTTCACGGTCAAAAACTCTCTCCTTGGCAAGGCTTAGTTAAGTCAAACGGCCGCTACTCGCATAATGTCAATATGTCACAGAGGGACTTATCACTTTAATGTGTCTATACGTCAGTAACCGATAACACCAACGATGCATTCTACAGCGAACTTGACGCTTACATTCAAAATTTCAATAATCATGAAATCCTGATAGTTATGAGTGATTTTAATGCTCGAGTTGGGAATGAAAAGGAAGCTTGGCCCACCTGCCTAGGACACTTCGGAGTAGGAAAGTGCAAATAAAATGGACAAAGATTACTAGAACTCTGCTCAATGCACGACTTCTGTGTAACTAACACTTACTTTCCTATAAAACCGCATCAAAGAGTAGCATGGAGACATCCAAGATCAAAACATTAACACAAACTCGATCCGATTCTCACAAGAATGAAGTTCCCACCTAATTTCACACAGTGCTGACTACACTCATATGATTACTCACTCATATGCCGCAGAGTCAAACTACACACAAATTCGTTCGCACCAAGCAAGCTGGTAAAACAAAGATCGATATAACCAAGACCAAATACGAAGACAGGGTCTGAATGTTTGATGATCGCAGCGGATTATATTTCTTCAGGTGGTTCGACTACAGAAATGTGGGAAAATCTGAAAAAGGCCTCATACTCTGCTGCAATCTTAGCTTGTGGGAGGAGAAAGTGTGGACAAAACATTGACGCGAACTCTGAGAAGCTAAATCCTTTCATTATGTTCGAAAGGAGAGCTCTTCAGGAATAGAAGGATTACATGAATAAAGGCTCTCTATTAACCCTTCAAACATCTCGCAACAACCACAAAGTAAAGTCAAGGTAAAGTACGCGACTATGTAAATAAGTACTGAAACCTACCATGCAACTCCATCCAATAAGCTGAAAATATTGAAAAACATCAAAGAAATGTTTGAGAGCATTAAGAAAGCAATCGGTCCAAGCGCCGTAAAAATTGCTCCTTTGAAATCCAAGACAGAAGAAATTCTTACAGACAAATTCAAAACAACTTGAAATATGGGTCAACCACTACTCTGAGTTCTATTCATCAGAAAACAGAGTAAGCCAGAGAGCGTTCGATTGCATCCCACCTTATGCACAATTACCTGGGCTGGATATACCACCCATCATCGATGATGTCTCCAAGGCGATTGACAAACTTCCACCGAGGAAGGCTCCAGGTACAGATTCTATTCCAGGCGAAGTGATCAAAGGTGGCAGACCCTCTACTCTGAAACCATTATACCAACATTTGCTACGTTGTTGGGAAGAAGGCAAGATTCTTTATGACATGAAAAACGCAAACATCGTCGCCTATACAAAAATAAAGGGGATCGCAGCGACTTCAATAATTATAGGGCATATCTCGCTATTGAGCATCGTCGGCAAACTGTTTGCTCGCATCATTCTGACGAGACTGCAAGTTTTTGCTGAGAGAATATACCCTGAATCACAGTGTGCTTTTCGCTCCCAAAATTCTACTATTGACATGATCTTCTCACAACGCCAACAATAAATGCAGAGAACTAAACAGGCCATTACCTTGCATTCAATGACCTCACTAAGGCATTCGACCTAGTCAGTAGAGATAGGCTATACAAGATACCGTCTCTCATTGGCTGCTCTTCCAAATTCCTGAGCCTTATAGAGTTATTTCATGGCGGTATGATGAGCACCGTGCAACTCGACGGAGACACCTCTGCTGAATTTGGGGTAAGAATTGGCGTCAAACAGGGATTGTGCTTGCCCCTACGCTATTTTGCATTTTCTTTGCCCTTTCTCCTGAGACATAATTTCAATTCGTCAGAAGACAGAGTTTATATTCGCACTAGATCGGATAGACAGCCGCCTCGTCAACATCAACCACCTCGGCTTTAGGACCAAAGTCTAACAAGTTACCATCAAGGACCTACTGCTTGCTGATGATGCGGTAGTAGCATCTCATTCTGAGCGAGATCGTTATAACAACAGGACCATTGCCACCATCCTCAAAATGCACCGCTAGATTGCCACATGCCCACGGCTATGAAGGCAAAGATTCTGGCCACGGTTATGGTCCTTGATTTTATTTTAAGTTAGGGCTACATCATGCCACCTTATATCTCTGAAGCCGGCTTGAAAATCAACATCAAATTGTACCTGGATATACTGAAGAGGGTCAAATCACGTGGTCGCTGGCAGACCTTTGGTGTGGCAGTAGGATTCGGCGCCAACCCCCAAGTCTAAAGAGACCCATGCGTGACTTCAGAAAGAGTGCTACGACTTTGTACCCTTCTCTCACTGCCATCTCCTCCCTCGACCTGAACCAGTTGGACTACTTCGTTTATTTATACGTTGAGAGCATTCCCAACATGATCTCCTATACCACTAAAGTCAGACTAATCCCCGCCATCTACCGAGTATTTGCTGAGCTCCTGCCGGTGCTTGTGGAAAAGGCATGCTCCCAGTTCCGAATCCGCATTGAGGCGGTGATTGAGGCTGAAGGCAGCTACATTGACTAGATGTCATCTCTATTACATAATCAAGTTACCTGAATTATTCTTTTCAATAAAAGTTTTCAAATAAGGGCGAGAGTGACACGGTGAGCATATTTTTAAAAGCTTTTGGCAACTCGTTTGACTCCGTCAAACAACGTCCACTCGTGTAAAAACTCTTTACGTATGGTCTAAACTGGATTCCGGCGTTTCTGGGAGCCTGTACAAAGTGAATGGCAGCCTGTAACCAGAGATAAGTGCTAGTAGTGAAGTGCCACAAGGGTCGGTGGTTGGACTAATCCTTTTTCTTCCTATTCAGCAACGACATGCAGGGTGTTATTAATGGTAATGTTCTGCTGTTTGCTAACGAAGGTAGTGGCGTGCCCCAAGCAGATTGGTCTTCTACGGTCGAATCTTCAGCGTGCATGGAAGTAGTCACCCGTATAGAAATCTCGACCTTAACGTCGGAAAATGCAGTTGGCAATCCATTGGAGTCGCCACTTAGTTTCAGCGTTACAGAAAATTCTTTGGCAGATGGTGAGGTGACCAGAGGCCTCGGGATACTGCTTGATTCTCTCTTCAACCTGCATTTAAACTGTCAACAGTTCAAGGAGTACACATGTTCTCATCAACCTCTTCTTCGTCAACCTCACTCTGAAGATGTTCCCCCTATGTACGTATCGCTCGTCCGATCTGTGTTTGAATATGGCATCCAGTCGTTATCTTCATACCTTGTTTGTGACATTCAGAATCGGGAGCGAGTGCAGAGACTGATGACGCGGTCGGTGCGAGGTTTTTGTGACATTCCTTACGAGACCTGTCCGCGGCGGCTGAACCTTTTCTCGTTGGAGCGCCGAAGATTGAGAGACAACCTATTTGTTGCCTAGAACCTCCTTCATGGTCATTACGAGCTCATTCAGAATCTTTTCTTCATCCCGGCACTCGAACGCTAACTGAAAGGATATGACCCGAAGCTGTTTCATCGATTTCGGTTAAACCGACGTAAAGCCGCATTTTCCATCCGCATATCCGGTCCTTAGAATAGACTGTCGCCTGAGGTTGTCACTGCACCAACAACGGATCAAGACGAAGTTGGACAGGTGCTTGTCAACTGTATTTCCGACCGTCTGGATTCGCAGCGCACCCCCTCCCCTACTCTTTATTCGTGTTTCTTGTATTTCTCTCTCTTTCTCTCTCTCTCTCTCTCTCTCTCTCTCTCTCTTTTCTCGCTCCCTTCTTAACGGCGACGAAACATGTAATATTTAAAACTATGCTAAATAAATTGAATTGAAATTGTATTGAAGTATATTTCTCCTTCCGTGGAATTTCCACGGGCCATGTTAGTTATAAATTAAATTAATATAAGTAAGTGTAATTGCAACGCATTTAATTAAATTTAATTAAAATTCTGATATAAAAGAAAAAGTAGCAAAAATATGCAAATTTAATTTTAACATATTAAAAAGATATTTTAAACACTTGCCTCTGTCAAAAGTTTGAGTCTTTTATATGGAAGCCACTCTTGTTTATTGCTAATCGCTTGAGGCGCGCGTTCCGGGGAATGACTACGGGGCTACCCAGGCATTTAGTTTTGTTAAAACTATAAGTATTTTTACGGAAGCCACGCACGGGTATAATTATTTTTGTTTTTGTTGTTGTTGTTGTTGTTTTTTTTGTTTTTTAGATTTTTTTTTGCGAATCGTCTGAGGCGCCTCTATTGCAGAATGCCAATGGGGCTGTCCGAGTATTAATTTTTGAAAGTCATTGCTCTTCCTCTAAAGTTCTGGCGTATTAAATTTTACTTTCCCGGCCTTGTGTCGCATCTGTCCTTCGTTGAATGAAGTGAGACATATAGCAGGCTATACCCCCTTCTTGTCGCTTTGTGGTATCCTCTGTACTCACCGGGTAGTAGTCCACGATTATTATTAATTGTTATATCATGTAGGCCAATAAGTTATTTAAAGTTGAGGGTTCATATATTTTGTTGTAGCCAGGAGCTTTCCAATTTATCATTTTTTTCTAATGCCAACTTCCAATGTAGACACAAGTCGGTTTTAATACGCTAAATCATGCTTCCCGTGAAGGGATACACTTAATTAAGTTAATTGCGAGAATTTAGAAGGGTTTCTCTTCTATAAAACTGAAAAGATAAAGGACAATATTATAACATATACTATACTTTGATCTTAGCCAAACGGTCAAAGTAATTTTAAGGTTTTTTATGCTGATTTTGTTTTTGGTTCCTTCTTTAAATTACATGATCAAAGTTTCCCAATTTGTTTTAAGCTATTAGGCATTTTTTTTGTGGTCTTGAATCCATTTGCACGTACAACTCCTGGACGACTGGAAACAATGTCGAGACAAGCGGGAACACACATAGCCCTTAGCATTATCATCTACAGAAGAACATAATTGAGTAGTTTTGATATGAAGACTGCTTCCTAAATTTTGGGCCATCGCTATTAGTAGCCATTGTAATAAATCGTATCTGGGAGTCGGTTACTATGTATTACTTCTATTATTTATACTACTGTTTACATCTATTATTACTACAATGTTTCGGCCGATGTAACTTCCGACCATCTGCAGATGTATTTTGTCGAACTGAGAAACTTTTCGGTTGAACTCAGGAATCCGCAAGAAATTTCCAACAGACCTCACGAGAGTAGCTTATTCTCGTTATGTCAGCCATAACCGGGTAGTAGTTCTAAGTAATTCGCAATTGCATCCTCAATAGCATCCGCACTGAGAACGAAACCTCCAACCACCAGAAGAGGCACGTACAGCTGGATTTCACCTTGGTATTTATCCGTTACGCCACGGGCAGGAATTTCGTTACAGATTCCAGAGTTCTATAGAAAGATTCGAGAGATCGATAATATACGTCTGGAGAAAATCGCAGGTTATATCGGCCAAAACGTTCTGAGAATGAAACTCAAGATGAGGACAGTGGTCTGAAGAATGATTGATTTTTATCTAACGATTTTAGAAACATAATACAAATTGTTTGTGGCAAATTTATGATGTTTTTAAAAGCGGTGGAATTTCCATAGTTTTTTTAAATAACAAGTGTCCGTTCAGATTTAATGGCACCCCTACCTGGGCAAGCAATTGTTCTGTTTAAGGCCTAAGGCAAGCCCATAGCTCCAGTTTCATTGCTGTGTTCATGTGAAAAATGGATCTGAGCGAATATGCCAACGTGTCACTTTCTGATTGGTCGGTTAAATTTGATTCCCGGATGTCATGTTTACACGAAAATTTCCCTTCCTCCCGTTTTGAAAATATTCAGGCCAAATTAACAGCAACGGTTGATGAATGTACATAAAATGTGTGACCGACTTTGCACTCGTTGCTTCACGCTACACATCAAATCCCCAACCCCGGGCCTTCCTCACGCTGTCTCCTCTACAGTGGATGAAAAACATGTCTGTGCCGGGCGGTGCTGTCATTTCAATAGCTGAACCAATCAGCCATACCTACCTGATCTTCTTGTCTACCTGTTTACTATGCCTTTGAAGCCAAGCCGATCCATTTGAACGACCACTCTACCCCTCACCATCAACAATCCATGCCCAACCTCCTAACCCCCTATGTCAAATTGAATCAGCTTTTCTGTCATTTTCTCGTGGGGAAATACACAATGAAGACATTTTCTTGAATAGAATGTAAACGATATATATATATATATATATATATATATATATATATATATATATATATATTATGTTTTGTGTACAGAAAGTTGTTAGATGAGACAAGTCATTGGTACCGTCGGTTTCAAGCCCGATAATTAGGACCGTTTGTCTCATCTAACAACTTTCTGTACACAAAATACAAAATATAAATATGCTCTTATTTTCGGATTTTCCTTTTAATTGAGCACTCTGCTGGATTTCTTTTTCCAAAAACAAAAAAAAACTAATCATTCATATACACACACATATATATATATATATATATATATATATATATGTGTGTGTGTGTGTGTGTGTGTGTGTGTGTGTGTGTTCAACCTCAGACAAACTGTCTCGCTGTATCACAGCTCTTCGGTGCGGTCAGACTAGCAACTACATTAAGCTGGGATTGATAATCGACAGCGAAGGCTGCAGCGGTCACTTCTAACCATTACACTATTTGGCTGGTGACTAGGTTGGTATATGGAATGTTTCAATGTTTAAATTGTTCAATTAAAATCATCAAACTTTATCCAAACACCTAAGTTCTATTTTTTTTTACACAAAGAGCATTATTTTGTACGCTAGCGGCAGTTTGTTATTTCACTCCTCAATATGCTCAACCTGAGACATGGAGCATTTATAATCACCCTTAGACAAATTGTTTCGCTGTATCACATCTCTTCAGTGGGTCTAGACTTGTAACTACCTCAATCGAGGGGGCAGTCGGCGCTTCTAACCACTATATATATATATATATAAATATATATATATATATATATATATATATATATATATATATATATATATAAAAGTGAACGTGTCTGTGTGTGTCTGTGTCTGTGTACATTTTATTTCGCAATAACTCTGTCAATTTTAAGTCTACAGACTCGAAATTTGTATATACAGGGTACTGAGATTTGGGAAAATCTATGTGGTCGGTTTTCGGCCAGAAATTTCGCTGTTAAGTGGTCAAAATTCAACGATTTGACCTTTAAGAACTCTACCAAACTCCTCCCACAATTTGGGGTTAAAACACTTGAAGTTTTAGATATAGGTTCCTTGGACATGGATCTAACTTAATAACTTGATTTGAGCCCAAAACAATAAATGTTAAGGGGTCATAATAGGGGTACAAAGTTAAAAAATTGACCTTTTTTTTGCTCAATATATAACTCCAAACACCCGGGAAACGTCGAGCTGAAATACTAGTATATATATATATATATATATATATATATATATATATATATATATATATACACCACATAATCACGTTGGTATCACAGTTCTCGTTAAATAACGAGGTAAACGACATTGAGTCTGGCCAGTACTAGATGGGTCGCTATTTATGAATACTAGATGCAGCATCTATTCAGATAGACTAGTATGCATAACACGTCAGGGTGATGAACATCTCTACCTTGTATAGCTCCAGATCCTACTCTCTTCCGTAAGATATAAAACCTGTTAGCCACAGACGTGTATTCTGGATGGTTCCCATATTATAATTGGTAGATATTTTCTCAGCCGCGGTGAAGAAAATCCAAAGAGGAAAAGGGAAATCTGTTGGTAAAAAGCATGTTTGATATAGGAAGCTGTGTTTTTTTTTTTTTTTTTTTTTTTGCAATCTTCTAGTGCTGATGATATAAACAAAACACCTTCGCCCTTGTCATGAAAAAGCGTGGAAGTAGTACGTCTCAGAAAACCGTCATGAGAATATTCATGTCAGTGCGCAATCCAAGTAATAAAGGCAGTGAAACATAATACCAACGGTCGTAGATTAAAGAAACAAAACATCATTTTAGAGTTATTAAATTCACTGTATTTTTAGACATTGTGTTTTGGTTGGTTGGTTGGTTTTATTTTACGGCACATCAATCCTTTTCAGGTTATTTAATGCCGAATCTAGTGATTTTGAAGAACAATATTTTAATAGAGTATATTTGTTTGTTTTTTTAAGTTGGTTTCTATTTAATCCATAGTTGGGAGCCTAACAGGTACTACCAGTCCGAGTCAGAGTGGACCTGGGAGCAATAGTGGCGCCATGCTCCCCTAAGCCCGCAAGCTGGGGCATCACCATCGGATATAGTTAAAGGTTATATCCAGGACCACATTGCGTTTTATTCCATTACGTACTCGTACATACGAAAATGTGGTTATCGATGTGGACTATGGGCTCGGCATTTCGAATTCGCTCTAAGATGTATTTAGTTTTCTTTCATAGTGAGAGATGTTACGCAATGTCTGAAACATAGATTTGAAACTGGCGCCCTTGAGAAAGAAAATTCTCTACAAGCAAATGTTGTCAAGACAACCCCGTCGATATTCCCTGGTAATAACGCCCTAAAAGATTAACAATAAACTAACACACTTTTCAAAAAATGATGGAGCAAAACCTGGGAAGGTGGACTTCCTAAAGATGCAGATGACCGTATGGATAACGATAATGGAAACGATTGAAATATAAAGTAAACCCTTAGATGCAGAGACTAATACACATGAGCTACAATTATTTTACAATTTTATTTGACCCTTGTCCTTGGGTGGCCTCTTGGCCTTGATAGTGAGTTGATGCCTATGAAAAAAAAAAGAAAAAGTCCAATGTGAACAAGTTCTAATTGAATCGTCCCCTAAGTAATCCAAGTTACAAAATTCCCACTGTTTACTATGCTAAAATCACAATGACTAATGTATACCTATTAACCCTTATCCTCGAGTGGCCTCTGGGCCTTGATAAGTGGTGACACCCTTGTAAAAAAAAAAAAAAAAAGCTACAAACGCCAACATGACATACAGAAACTGCAACAGAAAAAGACAGAGAAACACCACAGAAAACCAAGAAAACTGAAACTGTTTTGATTGTTAGTTGATCCGTCTTTAAAAAATATAAACAAATAAAATTTAAAAAAATAAAATTATAGTGTCGGCATCAACGAACACAGCATCAAACGACGGTGAAGGAACAACTAGGATTCAAAGATAGAGGATAGAAAGCACTAAGCAGATCTCCACTGGATGAATGCAGGGAGGATTTTAACCTTTCATTAGGCTTATTTCTACACAAATTCTAGTGAAGGTAAAGGGTTGCTGCTATCGAGAAATAAATGGCAAACGGTTATTGCGATAACGCAAATTTACTTGCTAAGATTACCGAAAAGGGTTATGTCTGAGGACATCACAGGTTGTTCTCCGAGAGAAATTATTTATGATGTTCTGTGTGAAAACCTGCAGTGAGTAATTATCATTATTATTATTATTATTATTATTATTATTATTATTATTATTATTATTATTATTATTAATAATAATAATAATAATAATAATAATAATAATAATAACCCCAGGTCGCGAAGGGATACATGCATACTGGTTAAAAAAATTCACAATCTTAAAGGAAAGGCTTGCCCAAAACCTGAGAAGATGTATACAGGAAGCAAGCGTGCCAGACTGGATGACAAAATGTAGAACTACACTGCTACAGGACACCGAGAAAGGAATCGTCCCTAGCAATTATAGGCCGATCCCGTGCTTACCCACTATGTGGAAGGTACTGACAGCGCAACTGAGGGAACAAATCTACCACTCCCTGAATAATTGTGGACTCATCCCCGAGGAACAGAAAGGATGCCAAAAAGGAAAAAAAGGAACACAAAATCTGCTATATATAGATCAAAAGATCCTGAAAGAGGTAAAAAGAAGGAGTAAGAATTTAGCCATGGCATGGATCGACTAAAAAAAGCGTACGACAGGATCCCTCAAGCATGGATAATACAATGCTTAAAATGTATAAAATACCAAATAGGATCATCAACGTAATAGAAAATGCAATGAGAACATGGAGACTGGAATTGAGAGCTGATGGAACACACATAACAAAAATTAACATAAAAAGAGGCATCTTCCAAGGAGACTCGCTATCACCATTACTGTTCATCATAGCCATAATGCCCCTGAACAGTATTATGAGAAAGTGGCAAGCCGGATACAGGTTCTCTAATACAGAGGAAAAAATGAAGCACCTGATTAACATGGACGATTTGAAACTTTTTGCAAGGACCGAAAAGGAGCTAGAGACACTAATTAACACGACCAGGATATTCAGCCTGGATATCCAAATTGAATTTGACATGGAAAAGTGCGCACTACTAATTATAAGAAAGGGAAAACTGGAAACGACAGAAGGCATGGAACTACCCAACCAAACAGAGATGGGGAACTAGGGGAACGAGCCGACTATAAATACGTGGGAATTCTGGAAGCGGACACAATAAAAGCAACAGAAATGAAAGAGAGAATTGGAAAGGAATACCTCAGGAGAACAAGAAAATTCATGAAAACGAAATTATATAGTAGAAATCTAATAAAAGGTACAACTACATGGGCAGTATTACTAGTAAAATAATCTGGACAGTTTATAGGGTGGACAAAAGAAGAACTGAGACGGCTCGACCAGAAGACCAGGAAACCCATGACCATGCTTAATGCCCTACACCCAAAGGACGATATTGACAGACTCTACGTGAAAAGGAAAGACGGCGGGAGAGGACTGATCTGTATAGAAGACTGTGTAAAGGCCTAAAAAAAAGAACTAGAAAAATACATAATACAAAACACTGAAAGGATAATTATGGCAACGAGAGACACTGAAAAAACAACACAACAGAAAACAGAGAGACAAATGACAAAACAATAAAAGAAAATGGGGAGAGAAACAACTCCACGGAATACCTATGAGAATGACAAAAAATGAGAATTACGAAAACACCTGGACATGGATGCGAAAAGGACACGTAAACCGAGAAACTGAATCTCTAATAACTGCAACACAAGATAGCTTGATAAGAAACAACCATATCAAAGCAGAGTTCCATAAAACATAAGAAAACAGCAAATGCAGACTTTGTGGACAAAGAGACGAAACGATAAACCATATAGTAAGTGAATGCAGCAAACTGGCCCAAAAGGAATACAAAAACAGGCATGACAAAGTGGTGAGCCCGGTGCACTTGGAATTGTGCAAACGGCTGCATTTTGAACGTACAGACAAATGGTACAAGCATAAATCCGAAACAGCACTCGAAAACGAGAACCACAAAATCCTATAGAAAATGGACATACAGACGAGCAACCCCATCAAAGCAAGAAGACCAGATGTCGTAATAATTAACAAGAAAGAAAAATCCTGTCAAATCGTAGACTTTGCTGTCTCAGCTGACCACAGGGTGAGTATGAAAGTAAAGGGGAAACGAAGCAAATACACATAGCTAGCCAGAGAGTTAGAAGGGATTTGGATGATGAAGAAAATAAAAATAACACCGATAATAGTAGGAGCACTAGGAACAATTACGAAAAACTGTGAAAAAAGAATGGCAGAAATTGGAATAAGAGGAATAACTGCAAAAATACAACTACTAACGATAACGAAAACGGCTGAAATATTAAGGAAAACACTTGAATGCAGAGAATAATACAAGAATACAATATAATGAAGAAAAAAAAAGGGTAAAAGAACTGGGGAGACTTGCTTTCACTAAGCTTCCAGGTTTCCAATCAGATCTTTTGTTTACTTGTGTGAAAACTTTATGTGAGCGAATAATAATAATAATAAAAGTGATAACAATAATAATAATAATAATAATAATAATAATAATAAAAGTGATAACAATAATAATAATAACAACAACAAAAACGACAATTATAATAATGATAATAATAATAACAATAACAACAATAATAATAATTATAATAATAATTACAATAATAAGAATAACTACAACAATAATAATAACAATAATAATAAGGATAATAATAATAACAACAATAATAACAACAATAATGATAATAATAATAACAATAATAATAACAACAACAAAACCGACAATAATAATAACAACAACAACAGTAATAATAATAATAATAATAACAATAATAATAATAACAACAACAACAACGACAACAACAACAATAATAACAATAACAATAATAACGACAACAACAACAACAACAACAACAATAATAATAATAATAATAATAATAATAATAATAATAATAAGGTGCTTACGTTACTCACCAGGTTGTCTATAAAACATATTTCAAAATTCCAAACGATCGATTAATAAATTATGGAGTTTGTCTTGCACGAGGAAATTCAATGGAATACTCTCATGTGCCCTTTCAACTATAATTTCTTCAGAAGAAAATTGATTGTTTCAACTAAATGAAATATATAATATTAACAAAAATAAAAAGTACAAATGGAAAATTGAAATATAATCCTTACTTATATATGCATACTAGACTACCCGTGACCTGTTGGGTCAGTATGTTATATTAGCTATGGAATTCATGTATAAGCGTGACACTTGTTCTACAAAGAATGTGAAATAATTTTTACAGCTTTGTTTAACAACTTATGAAGAATTTAAAATATTAAATTTGTTAAAAAAATGGATTTAACATGTGTAAAAAATATGACCGTATAAATTCAAGTATTTGCTCTTTAAAAAAACAAAACAAAATAAAACATTTTTTAATGTAATAGAAACGTGTGCATTTACCGATCCGGATTTCCGTTTGGCGTGTGCAAATAAAATACAGGAGTATGCCAAGCTATGGTAAGGTTTATCAGCAACTAGAAAATCGACAATAAGAATATAAGCAGACGACTTTTAAAAAATGGAAGAAGAAAAAAGATTTTAATCACGCCCTCTAATTATAAAGTGCCACATTAGTTCCATGGTTATTAATAGTGTAAGGGGGGTTACTCTGTCTAATTGTCTAAATAATTTTTTTGTGTGTAAATTACGCAAATTGATCAATGGAATGGTTTTGGGTGTTGTTACATTAAAAAATGATTATCTTATAGCTTTGGGATAAGATTGGAGATTATGTTTCAAAAATAAACAATTATAAAAAGTATTGATGGAAAGAACGTGTGTTTATGCAGTTATTATACAGATTTGGGACGCCAGAAACGTATTATGGTGTTGTATTTTAATGAACGTTTTATGGGCGCAAACGGTTTTTTGTATTTGTAACGGAAAATTAAAAAAAAAATGTTTTCAGATTTATTTAATTACTAGTGAGTGTTTGGAGGTGGGTATGTTAGAGAGGGTGACCCTGTTTTAATATTATTAAAAAACACGATGTTAAAAAAATTGGAAAAAACAAAACAAAGAAAAACGGAGAAGAAACGTAAAAAAAGAAAAAAAAAGTGTAAAAGAGGAAGAAAAAGTTTAGGTAGAACCGGAAGCATCGAGGCTAAGGCGGAAAAAATGTCCGACACGTTACCCCTACGCCAAAGAGACATACACTTAATAACGGATAAAATTAAACCTTTAAAAACACTTGCATGTGGTGGAAACTAACGTCAACGTTTTCTGGGACAAACATGACATAATTGTCGTAGTAGAAGGATGAGAGAAAATGAAGGAACGATTTTTGCGGAACCCTCCTTGTAGAAAAGGGCCCAGTTAAGGGTGAAGGAATTAATGTTTTTGGCCAATTTTCGATATTTGTCGGGCGAAGGTTGGAGCTTTAAAATGAAACCTATCTGGCGAAAATTCGTGGACTGTGTCAAAAGTGTTTGCCAGACATACAAACAAACACACACACAAAAAAACATTTTCGCTTTTATATATAGAGATGTTAAGATTGTAGATAAAAAAGTTCTAAGTGCATGCATTTCTCGTTAATAATTACACATTACAGTACAGTTTTTTTAGTTTATTAACCGAATGCAATAGGGTGGTTGGTACAGTACTAAAACAAATGTTATTTTTAAAGATAATTTAATTGCAAAATTAAATCCATCAGAATACGTATCTCTCATTTGTAAAGCCGGTCATTTTACTTTTCATTCTTTTTTCTTTGATTCATTCAAATTTTCAATTATTTCGCGATCCTTTAAAATTTGTAATTAAGAAGACTTTAAACTGTCGAATAGAAAGTCATTTAAATTAGCCTTTTTACAATCTTCAGCAACTACTCATGTATTGAAGTTTTTCACGCTATTTACATCCAATAGAATATTAAAACCAGGTTACATTAGCAAAATTATAGTTTTATAACAATTTGGTCCAGTTAATAATTAAATGATCAGACGATATCGTAATTTAAAGTTTATAAGCTTATGTTTTTTTTTAATTGAAAATGAAACTATTCCCTGGCAACGTCGAGTAAAGACAGTAATACTGTAACGAAGTGCCATCAAAAGTAGTTATTGGTATATATATATATATATACATATATATATATATATATATATATATATATATATATATATATATATTCGGGGTAATTTATTTATGCTGGTAGTGTAGAAGAAAATGTATGAATGTTTTTAAGAAAAGTGTATTAAAAAAATGGAGAATAAATTTTTTCAATGCGCAGGTAAAATTCTGCAAACGTACGCATGCGCAACCGGAAGTCGTAAACCGGATGTTGGGTTACAAACAACGTTACAAGGTCATTTGAGTTTTATAATTTTATATATATATATATATATATATATATATATATATATATATATATATATATATATATATATATATATATATTTTACAAGGAAGTCACCACTTATCAAGGCCCGGAAGACACTCAGGGATAAGGGTTATTGCATGTACAGTATGTTGTATGCTAGTGTTGAGATTTTATAAAGTGTCTACTAAAGGGGGCGGTTCATCAAGAATTTGTTTACGTTGGATTTGAAGACATCCAAGTTGTAGTCAGGTGGGGAACAGGCAGACGTAACAGAGTTCCACTGGTGTGCTGTTATAAGAAAGAAGCTGTGTTCATGGAATCTAGGTTTTGATTTAGGCACAGATAGAGAGTTGGGAAAATCTTTGACAGTGGCTTCAGCTAGACGGGTGTTTTTCGTAAAAGATTGCCGAGGGGGGACCAGAGATTGGAGCTCAGACGAACACTTGCCATGGAAATAACGGTAAAACAAAGACAGGCTCGCAACGTCTCTTCTGTGGGAGAGAGGTTGCAGGGAAGAGAAAAGGGCATCCCCCACTAAGCCACGAAGTTTATTTTGTACTGTGTCAAGGCATGATAGGCTATTTTTAGCAGCTCCTGTCCAGATATGGCAGCAGTATTCCATCCTTGAACGTACTTGGCTTTTATATAGATAGAGAATTACACCAGTAGTGAATATCTTCTGGGGCGGTAGCAGGAACCCACCTATATATATATATATATATATATATATATATATATATATATATATATATATATATATATATATATATATATATATGTATGTATGTATGTATGTATGTATGTATGTAAGTAGGGATTATATATATAAGTAGGGACCATATATTTACATTTTCGGACTCGTGTTACTGATAATAACGATGACTTAATCAAGAAAAATTCAAAACCGACACCAAAATAACAACAATCAAGCATTCTAACCATTGCGCCATTTTTACACATGGGGATCTGGGAGAAATATATTCCAGTTTATAATCCTGTTTTTCGTTTTACCAGCATTACCAAATACACGAATTCAAATGTCGTTCCACAAGGAAGAATTTACCTAAATGTGAAGTACGAAATATTGTTCTCATTCACCAGTTTTATTTTCTTTCTAATAATTATCTACGGATAATAAGTTATTAGCGAAATACAGTCAAATTTGATGCGTAGACTTGGGTAAATGAGATGCCCACACTGATAGACCAGGTAGAATAAACACCTTGGAAGCATCATCCGAAATACAGCCTAATAAATGCGTCGAGTTGTTAAAATTAGACCTTTAGATTACTCATACACACACCTATTTCATTTAATCACATAAATACATATACGAAAATATATTTTTATAATTTTATAATTTTTAGTATTTACTACAACAGTGCTCAATACATAGGTAGAGCTAGATAGTAAGTTATGGGTATATATATATATATATATATATATATATATATATATATATATATATATATATATATATATATATATATATATATATAGCAATTAAACTACACAGAATATTCCGCGTTTCATTCTCATGAGAAATCGTGAGGCATATGCAAAAAGTTGTGGTTACCTTGCGTTTTTATATAAGCACAGTCTATAGAATTTTTAGTTAGCCAATCAGCTTCCTATATATACATACATACATACATACATATATATATATATATATATATATATGTGTGTGTGTGTGTGTGTGTATATAAGCACAGTCTATAGAATTTTTAGTTAGCCAATCAGCTTCCTATGTATATATATATATATATATATATATATATATATATATATATATATATACATGTATATATATATGTGTGTATATGTATATATATATGCATATATATATGTATATATGTGTATATATATATATATATATATATATATATATATATATATATATACCAGCAAAAGTACCCGTCGTTGACTGGGTTTAAAAGCAGCCCACAGAAAATGGACTCTGATTTATGAAAGTATAATACGTTATGAAAAGGAAGGGTTGTAAACAGATAGCTTCGAATTTGGGTGTATCAAAACCAAAGCAAAATATGATGAAGGTAAAAATAAAATAGATAAACCCCATAATTTATTATACCATACCTGTTCACACTGAAACTCTTATCACAATATTCTGTGGATTTATATTTAAAAAACCTTGTTAAACTTTGTGAGATATTTCCATTCTATGGAGGTCAGGTGCGAACGAACACCCCATAATTTTATTATACCATATTTCTTCAAACTGAAACATAATTATCAAAGTATATTTACGCAGATAGATATGAAAAGTCTTTATTAAAGTTTGTGCCTCTTTCCATTCTATGGAGGCCAGGCGCGAACGCAGACCCCACAATTTTATTATACCATCCCTATTTAAGTTGTACCATACTTATCAAAGTATTCTTATGTACATCTATATCAAAAACACTTGTAAACGTTTTTTTTTATTTTTAAACTTTTTATTTCCATACTTTGTGGGCCAGGCGCTAACGCGGACCCCACAATTTTAATGAACCACCATTCAGCCAGACCAAACATACCCATTCCTGTGTCTCGATGCATCTTCTATCATTATATGTAATTAGTTTTTTAAAAATAGTCAACCATATAGGACCCTATTCGTGACCAGACAAACTCACACAGACATTCAGCTTTATATATATATATATATATATATATATATATATATATATATATATATATATATATATATATATATATATATATATTGGGGTGCGGGTGTGAGTGTTTGCGTGTATTGTGTTTTTCTGTAAGATATAGTTCAGTTCTATATCAAAAAGTAACAGACCTATTTTTCTCCTTTAATCCAATGAGTTGTGGCATATGGGATGCTGTACATCTGTTGATTCCTCGCTTTTTTTATCTTCATCTGTTCGATGTATCCTAATTATTTTGCAAAGCACTCTTTGATCCTCATGTCTTTGCGATGAATATATCGCCTGGTTTCGTTTACACGTTCGACTCTTATTGACGTATTTCTTTTTTCTATCAAGTTTAATTCATGTTATAGTTTCTTTATCGATGATTGTTTACAACTCAAATTTAATGTTGCAATATGTTTTAGCTAATGAGAGGGTACGGCCCCTCACAGTTGGAAGATTCTATTTATAAACGATGTTGCTAGGAACTGACGAATCAAATTAATTCCCGTGCTATTATCACCCAATCAGAAACCAGAATTGCTCCGTTAAAATTAAAGCTTTCCGTAACAACTTCGTATATGCTTTCTTCGTGCCAACACGGGAAGACTCTTTTGCTCTGTGGCTTCCAACTCAAGAACTGTCTACTAAAACCCAGTCACCTCCAGGATGTGTATAGAACAACTAACCATCGGAAACTGTTCTGAAACTAAACATGGCTTTCAACTCAATATTTAAGAAAACGTCACCCCCCCCCCACCTAAAGTTAACTAATTTGTCCCCACAAAAATTGTGACGAATTCCCTTCACCGAAATAAAAAAAAAAAAGAAATTTTAGAGTATGAGTATATTTTCACTTATGCGTTGCATCCTCTAATAGGGAAATAACGACTTTAAATTAGCGTAAACAATTCTTCATCAAATCTTAGAAATTATTCCAACACTCTCTTAAAGTTCACAGGTGGTCGTTCGTACCAAAATACTTACTCTCATTTTTTTTTTCGTTTTTAGATTCATAAGATTATCTCCCGACATTTAGTACACACACACACACACACAAACACACACACACACACACATAATATTTAGCATAATTAAGATAATGATAGCATAATCAAGATAAAATATATGAAATGAGAATATCATATCGTGTATTTCTTAACCACCAATAGCTATGTCTAAAAATACATTATCTGAAAGTACTTATTTCAAACTCCTTGACTTAACGTTCACAGGGACCATGAGTTGGAACAGATACATTGAGAGCATTGCCAGGACCGCTGAAGGAAGGTGGGCTCTCTCTACCGTGCTAGAAAATTACTTTCGCCTGAAAGTGGCCTGTACCTCAACAAGGCCACCATTCGCCCATGTATGGAGTATTGTTGTCACATTTGGGCTGGTGCGTGCGCTACTAGTTTCTCTCTCCTTGACAAGGTACAAAAGAGTGTCGCCAACTTGATAGGTCTTGAACTGTCCCATCGATAGAAATGTTGCATCTCCTTTCCTGTTCTACAAATATTTTAATGGCGGATGCTCTGACGAACTGCAAGCCGTTATATCCCCTCGACGTAAATACCTTCCAAAAACCTGACACGCAGATAAATCCCACCCTCATACAGTAGAAATCCCTATATGTAAGAAGGCTTCTACTCTAATAGTTTCTTCCCCAGAACTGCTAAACTATGGAATTTCCTTTCGGGGTTCCTGTTTTACTGCAGAAGTGCAGGTGTAATGTGAACATACATCGTGCAGCTCAACTCCCTACATAGTATCCCTGCAACTTATGTCTCTGATAGTTGCCCCCTTTCATAAAACTGACACTGTGCTTAGATTGTGCTGAAAATTAAAGAAAACATTACTTATGCTTTACGATTGTTTATAACTATTTCGAAAATTTAAACATATCATTTAAAAATATTCCAAAAGAGCTACTCTTCAGATACAAAAATACATATATATATATATATATATATATATATATATATATATATATATATATGTATATATCTTTATTTTTGTGTAAGCCAGATACACACACGCACGCACACACGCACACACACACGCACATACATTTTCCATAATAATAATTACTCTATTTTTCAAAAATCCAATGCACTATATCTATCTATCTATCTATCTATCTATATATATATATATATATATATATATATATATATATATATATATATATATATATAATATAATATAAAAATATAACACGGAAATTACATAATTGTCGTTGTATGTGTTATATTTTTATGTTATTGCTCTGTTTACCACATTGAGCTCTCATACCCGGATTTCCTCCTGGAATTATTCCATTATAACGATATATATATATATATATATATATATATATATATATATATATATATATATATATATAGTAGTAAGTAGGTTCTCTTTACTGTCGGATCTGTGCCGCGCGTTGTTTGATCTGTGTGAGTTAATAGACAGTCTAGTGTGTGGCGTATTTTCTAAGTTGGTAGAGTGTTCGCCTTGCAGGCAAGAGGTTCGGGTTTCAAATCCTGAGCGCGGATGTGTCTAACTGATGAGCCCGAATGAGGGCGAAACTCGGATATTGGAATTCCGGTTTTTTGGCTTTCTTGGTTCTTGTGGGCTGCAACGTTGGTTTGGCTATGGAAAATAATTATATATATTCTCTCACACACACACTATATATATATATATATATATATATATATATATATAGTGCATTGGATTCTTGAAAGATAGAGTAATTTTTATTAGGAATTTTGTGTTAGCGAACTAAATACATATTGAGTAAGCGACAAGAATGAAAGTTAACGAATATATTTTATGGCATTACATATACCCTTATTTCACTCAGATGTAGCCGGTCTGGGATGTTAGTTTAAGT
>NC_136483.1:169340046-169355046 GCF_053919585.1 Euprymna scolopes
CGGAATCGGGAAAAATATTAGAATTGTGCCCTCACTAATATGTTTCTTTAAATATGTAAGTATTTAAGAAGCCTGATGTGACGTATGAATGAAAACAGACAAACGAAGGTCACATCTGAATTATGAATCTTTATACAGATATTTATTTTTCCAAATTTTTCATGTAAAAGTAAGTGAACATGAACTTCCTGTTAAATATATAGATCCAACGCTGTTTCTTCTTGATATAAATGACCTTCCAAAGAATATTATTAAGAAAATGAACATTTATGCCGACGACATCATCTTCTAATCTGCTATTGCTTCTCGTCCTTTTTTCTCGGATCAGTTTAAATATGTAGTTGATCTAGAAGTTGATCTAAGTTTTATTATCGACTAGCAATTCAACCCGGCTTTACTCAGGCCTTATATACTGTCCATAACTTTATGTGCATACGTATATATATATATATATATATATATATATATATATATATATATATATATATATATATATATTAAAAAGTTTGACTCATGTCCAAGTAACTTGCAAATAAAATTTTAAGTGTTTAGATACAAAATTAGCAGAGGAGTTTGGTAGAGTCTGCAAAGGTTAACTCTTTCAACTATGACCATATTTTCGCCCCAAAACTGACTAAATAGCTTGCTCCGTGTCTAAATACACTTTATGTAACATTTCAAATGCTTTAATCCAAAATTGGCATAATATTTTGCTAGAGACCGCAAAGGTCAAATCTTTTGAACTTTGCCCCCTTTGCAAGCCAAATCTTGGGCCAAAAACCTATTAAAAAGCTTACCCTATGTCTGAATAAACTCTATGTACAATTTAAAATGTTTAGACTAAAAATTGTCTGAGTAATTTAGTAGAGACTGCAGAGATCAATTTTTAAAAATGTTCACCCCAATCTCGACCCTTTTACATTTATTGTTTTCGGCCCAAATAAAATTTAAAAGTTTGGTCTATGTTCAAGTAACCAACATCTAAAATTTCAAGTGTTTAGACCGAGAATTAGCGGAGGAGTTTGGTAGAGTTTTCAAAGGTTAAATCGTTGAACATTGACCTCTTGACAGCCAAATTTCTGACCGAAAACCGATTAAAAAGATTTTCCAAAATCTCAATATTCCTTATGTCAAATCTCGAGTCTGTAGACTGAACATTGATAGAGTAGTTTAGTAGGGAAATGTACACACAGACAATTTCACTTATATATATATATATATATATATATTTGTATATAAATATATTTATATATAAATATATATTTATATATATATATATATATATATATATATATATATATATATATATATATATATGTATATATATATTGGGGGTAAAGATTGAATTGTGATGTTTAGTCTTATTAAGACTCAGCTATTGTTCTTCGATCTCAGGTGTGTCCTTTTTCTCCATGAAATTCTTATCGATGGCTTTACTTTCGATGAAAAATCTGCTCTAAAACGTCTTTGTATTTCTTTCTAGTTGTCCACATATTAAATCCATTGCTCTTTCTGCGTCTCGTAAAATCGATTCTTTCTATCGCTGTAAACACTTTCTCATATCCGACGCTATTCTCTATTACTACATGTCTACTATCAAACCATGTATGGAGTACTGTTGTTCTATTTGGGCTGGTGAATCTGTGTCCCATCTTGACAAATTGCAGAAACATATCTGTAATTTGAATGGCCCCACACTTTCTTCTTCACTGCAACCTCTCTCCTACAGACGTAATGTTGCTAGTCTCAGTCTTTCCTACAAATACTATTATGACATATGTCCCTCAGAATTGTCTGATGTATTCCATACTTTCTTTCTTTAAGCTCGTTTTACTCGTTGGTCTTGAGGTCTTCATCGGTACCTTGTTTAAAGACATCACTGTAATAGCGTTTCCTATTTCATTAGCTTCTTTCCAATGACTGCTTCTCCTGCTCACTGTTTCCCTTCCACCTACAGTCTTGGTATTTTCAAGACTAAGGTCAATAGACATCTCCTCTCTTTGCAATAGTCAGCTTTCGTTCTTGTTAGCTCCTTATATCAAGTGGCATCATGCCTTGTCTCGAGTGATTTCCATAATATATATATATATATATATATATATATATATATAGAGAGAGAGAGAGAGGGAGAGAGAGAGAGGGAGAAAGAGAGAGAGACAGAAAGAGAGAGAGAGAGAGAGAGAGAGAGAGAGAGAGACAGACAGACAGAGACTGATTGGTAAATATCTTGTATGATTTATAGAAATACCTCTATTTTCAAACAGAAAACAAACCAGGATAAAAGAAAGAATACAAATTTAAGACATCTGACACGCGATAATTATGATAATAATTATATCTTTTTTTCTAAATATTTCTCATTCACAGACAAATGTGCTTCATATTCACTAACAATCGTTAGTGTGGTTTATATAGCTGTAGCACCAGTCGAACGATTGGAACCCCATCCAACACTCTTAACAACTCAGTCACTGTAACAGTCACAGTTAAATTTGAGAAAAATAACCCTCTATATCACAACACGCATGTCGCCAGCTAAATAATAAATGGCGTGATTCTGAACCCTCAACCTCACTAATCTCCTGACTTTGCTACCTCTGACTTCTACCTCTTTCCAATCATGAAGTTGTTTTTAAAAGGGAAGCGTTTCTCAAATGATGCAGCCTTGATTTCCGTTTGTTGTTAGAAGAAACTGACTGATGTGTTCTACAAAATTGGTCTCCAGAGCTGCATGAAACGATTATAGGAATTCGTAACTTACTAAATATTCAGAAACACACACACATATCAATCAAAATTTGTTTTTGCTTCATTTCCAATCTCTGATCACTTAACTATTTTCTACATGCAAGGGGATTGTTTTTCATTTCTTAATCTAGCAAAAAAGTAACACGTATTTTATTTACTTTGTGAACCGAAAATAAAATTTCAAATAAATCATTGTTCATCTATATATTACTACGATAGCGTCTTAGGTCTTTTGTGTGTCACGCTTATATCCGGGTCGTGTAATCGTTACGTTCTTCTATTTGTTATCATAAATCATTTTACCAAGTTTTGGTTTCGGTTTCGACTATAGCTGATGGCACTTAAATCATCTATCTTTTTTATAAATAATTTTATCAACAATTCTTCATAAGTTTTGGTTTCAGTTTCGATTATAGCTGAAGGAACTCAAGTTGTTTATATATATATTTTTTTTTTTCATAAGATTTTATTTCGATTTCGATTCAAGCTAATGCACCCAAGTCATATGAATATATTTTCTTATTTTTGAAATCGCAACTATATAACATATAAAAACCGAAAGAAAATTAACTCTATAATAATATATACGAAATAAGCAAGAATTAAAATATATTAAAGCGTACTTTACGACCGGGATTTGCCGGCGTTCGTGCTAGCTTAGATAAATACTTTTGAAGTTTTAACAAAAAAGCTACAATTTGGCCTTTTGGCCAAGATCAAAGTGTAGTATCTGTTCTTCAGATGCGGCACTTCTATTTCTCGTTCTCTTTCAGTGGAGGAGAAATCCTCCACGACTGAGACAATTTTTATTTTTTTACTTTTTCTCCACATTAAAAAACGACCCTGGTGTCTAACTCTGTCCCGTGGGGAGGCATTGTAAATAGGTACAATAATATCAGAGCGTCTCCATTTACACTGAACATCTACAGAATGCTAACATCAATATATTACATATGAATGAGTCCTCTGTGGAATTTCCACGAGTCCCGCTAGTTTTTATTAAAATAATTAGAATAATAAAATAAATAATTATTATTCTTAAGTGCTCCGCCATGTTTGATTTTCGATTTGGAATCCCTGTCATTATCATGTAGAATTACTTCGTTCTAGTTGCATGACGTCACATCCAACTGTCGGTAAATATGGCAGAATAAATGATAATTAGCTGAAAATTATTCTTGAACCTGAAAACAATGTTATTAATCTTCCCGTCATTAGGGACACGTTCTGTAAATGGCCAACAAAGGCAACTCGTATGCGTTCGTAACAAAATGGAGTCAGGTGTATGTATTGTTAAGTTTAGTTTGTTCCTGTGACCGTGACCTTGTGTCAAACGTGCCCTTTTCTTGTGAACTGTATTATCATTATTTGTGTCGCAATCTATTTCACAGAAACATCGAATGCATTATGTCTAAAGTGAAAGACAAAACACTGGCTTACTCAACACATTCTTTTAGAAACATTAAATGTAAAGTAATAAATTCTTCATATATATATATATATATATATATATATATATATATATATAAACAACGAGCTTCGCATTATATATATATATATATATATATATATATATATATATATATATATATATAATGCGAAGCTCGTTGTTTGTTTGTTTACGAACAGGCGATTTGAGCACTATAAAAGTGGTGGCGGGTGTCTATTTAAATAGACACTCCGACGAGTTATTTACGGGCGTCAATCCCATGGTCGAGTGGGAGAACCGCCGACTGTCAACACTTGGCTTGGGAGAGATGCTAGTCTAGCGGCACTGATGAGTTGTGATACAACGAAACAGGACTGTATGTCGATGACTACAAATATCTTTATATTATTTATTAAAGACTAAACGGTTACACATATGGTCGCCACAAACAGCCATCTGTTTCAGTCAATGAGACTTCGTCAGGCGACCCTGAACCATTCACCGTCATAGAAAAAAAAAGAAAAGATTAAGCTCTTTAAAAAACATAGCGTCCAGTGGTTCAGGATCGCATCACGAAGTCTTATTGACTGAAACAGATGGTTATTTGTTGCGACCAAATGTAACTGTTTATCTTCGAATAAACAATAAAAAATATTTTGCTCTTATTATCGGGCACTATCTAACAACCTCGTAGAATTCATTAGTCCCTACTTTTGAACATATCAAACGTGAATTTATTTATAGTAAGTTGCCCGGCGCTGATCGGTTGTAAAATACGCATAACTATATTTTAATTCATACAGAAACTGAGGCATGTGCACGCGAGTAAAATGTCTTTTTTTACTAAACATTTCACTTCTTGTAAATAAAAAATACTCAAGCTGAGATCGAAACCAAAACCTAAATACAGTAAGTCAAGTACGATAACCATTATACCAGCTTGGCACACTCTTTACAAAGTAGTTTCAAACCGACTAATTCTTTACATAAAGAAGTTGTCAAGTTTCACGGCCGCGTATGCGCATTCATGAAATAGTTGAAAAACAGATACAAATCCAAAGACAACCATGTACTACTTTGTCACTTTTGACCACTGAGCAGCCTTTTTTTTTCGCATAAACTCAGATTTAAAAGTTTTCAACACGTCTGAATACCCAAAATACTAAATTTAAAGTCCGTAGATAAAAATTCATTGTTTATAGACTGAGCAGTGTTCTCACACACATATTCTCTCTCTCTCTCACACACACACACGCACACACACACACATATACTACTGTGGAAATATTCTTTTATTCACTTATATTTACTTTTAAAATATAACAATCTTTATTTAAGAAGCTCAATGTAATTTCAGAGCATATAATGAATAAATGACAAAAGTCTATATTCCAAATTTCATGATGTTGACCAGCTTACAATTTATTCCTTTATTTCAGTGGACATTTACAATTCTTGACATTATCTGTTTCATAGCACAAAATCAATCAGTTTATTATTATATCAATCAGCGAATCTATTTGAACCTCGTAATGGCGTAATTTAAGCAAACTATAAGATATTTGCAGCTTCTCTTCCAATTTTTGGATTTTTTAATCATATCCAAACGCAATTTATTTTCTTTTGGTGGATTGATTTTTGCTATTTCTGATAAATTAAGAGCAAAATAGATTCACAGATTGATACTACTCTCCAATACCAATACCCATCAATGAGTATTGGCTGATGACAGCTTGTTATGGGTATCGAAAACGGTCCTACTTATCGGGTTTGAAACCGATGGTACCAATGACTTGTTCCATCTAAAAATATTTCTGTAAACAATATATATATATATATATATATATATACTAGCAGATGTATCCGGTCGTTGCTCGGCATTAAACGTAACTTTAAATTCCTTTTTAAAAAATTAAGTAGAAAAAAAAACGGAAACAAACTGCTACATGCACATGCGGTTATCATGTTTTTTTAACAGTTCAGTCTAATAAGTAAAAAAATAAAATAATGCTCTAGCTAAGATCGAAACTACAAGCTAAAGACAGTGAGTTAAGTACGATAATCCTTAGGCCAGCTTGTTACGACCCGTAAAATGTGTTTTCAGACCTACTCATTCTTAACATAAGGAAACCGTCATGTAAATGATTCGCGATACTCTATATTATCATTATATTTTCATTATATTATCATTATATTATCATTATATTATTATTATATTATTATTATATCATTAAGCATTTTTGCTTTGTCCTTCTCTCTTACTTGATAGGCTTCAAAACTACTCGACACAACTGAACCAACTTTGGTATGAAGTATTCCTGAAATATCGGAAGTCTCATAAAGGAGTAATAAAATGTTGCTTCGACTACTACTACTACTACTACTACTACTACTACTACTACTACTATAACAAATATTACTAATACCACTACTAGTAAGAGCAATAAGGAATTATCAATTTCAAAACTATGGGTAAAAATTTTAAGTAATTTGGCATAAAATATCATGCCAATAGGAAGACGTTGATGGTCCCTAGATAATTTGCCTCTTCACGAACACTGAGTTAGACACAAGTTTTTTTATGTAATAAAAATCCAGTTGCGAGAATCAAGGGGAATTTTGGATTGGGACAAAAATATAAAAAATATGGCCCCGCCTAGAAGGATGTCTCAGTTAGTGACCGAGAACAGAAAAGTTGAAGTGCAGTATGCCTTGGCATATTCAGTGAAATTTGAATAAAAAATAAACGCCTCAAAAGTCTCAGCATCCTTCCCATTCATCATTTTTTTTTTTTTGAGAAATTAACAGTTCATAAGATTTCTTGATGTTTCAGTTTTCTTGAGTTAATGTGGCTTTCCATCTATCTTTTTGTTTTACTTGTTGCAGTTTTCACGTAACTGGTTAGTGTATGTGGTTTATGTGATTTAGTTTCCGCAATCCAGGGTTTTCCTTAATATTTCAGTTATTTTCAGCATTATGTGGTATGAGGTTTTGCAATTGTTCTTAAGTTGTTTTTTTTTCAAGTTTTTTTTCGGGATTGTTCCTAATGTTTTTAAAATTATTTGTATTATAATGACTTTCTTAATGTTCAATATTCCTTTCAGTTCTCTGGCAACTTCCGTGAATTGAACCCATTTTTTTCAGTCTTTTTCATCTTCATCCTGTAGTCTATTGGGACAAGAAAATCTACAGTAAGGCAATCCCTTTGTTTCTTGTCAAGTATTATCGCATCCAGTCCCCCCTATTATTATTATTATTATTATTATTATTTTTTTTTTTTATTGGCTCCAGCTTTCTCCACCTCCTTCGATAGCATTTGTAAATAAATGTGCGTCATTGCAACAGCCGCTTACCATTGATTTCTCGCTGGTAGTGGCTATTGGTCTATACTGGAATTCGAGTGGTACTAAGCCTCCCCAAGGTCCCAGTTCTCTTCGTGCTTGTCCAGCGGAGTTCTAGTCAGCGCTCTTTCTATCCTCCTTGACCCTTCTCAGCTCTTTGGTATCACTTTCTTTGGCGGGGGGGGGGGGTACAGTGATGAGACAGTGGGAGGAGATTCGTGATGGGGGTTATTATTATTATTATTATTATTATTATTATTATCTATATAATATTCTACTTGTTCCTTTGTCCATGCGTTATGCTTTGAAAATAGCCAGATACAATTTTTGGATGACCAATATGAGAGTGAGTTTCTTTTTATGTAGCTTCGTTTTTTTTTATATGTGGGAAAGGAACTCGTAGTAATTTCGACGTAGGACGAATCTTCACTGAAGAAAAAGTCAGCGAAACATTATTTAAAAAAGAGAATATTCGAAAGAAATAGGTAAAAAAAAACGATTATAACCTACAGAAAAGTGCTAGACTGAAAGTGTAAATTAAAGATTGTCTTTTACAGTTTGTTTGTATTATTTGTATTGAACTATGTAGCACAATATTACTTTCTTATTATTTATTAGTACTTATTGATTTATTTCATTTGGGTCTGTTCTATATTTAAAATACAATGGACATGATTTTCATAGAAATGTTAATAAACTCATATTTGCAGCATGACAAATGTTTTCTTTCTTTAGTTTGAAATACTAATTTGTTACGCTCTCCCGCAAAATATCAATTTTATCAAAACATATTTGTTGAATAAATATATGCGTCATTCCATGGAATTTTCACGGGTCTTCCAGATATTGTTATTTATACTACTACGCTATCCATTAAATTGGGCAAAATGTCTTAATTCTTTCATTAATGTCGGGTTGCATAGTAGATTCATATTATCATATTTCATAATAATCTACCCAATTTACTCTATCATTATATAATTGGTTTGATTGTTTGTTTTACGGCATATCAATCCTTTTCACGTTATTTAATGCCGAATCCAGTGATTTTCAAGAATTTTTTTAAATAGAATATATTTGGGTTTTTTTTTTCAAGTCGGTTTCTATTTAACCCTTAGTTGGGACCCTAACAGGTACTACCACTCCGGGTCAGAGTGGACCTGGGAGCAATGGCAATTAAGGGGTGGCTCAACACTTCCCAAAGCCCGCAAGCTGGGCCTCACCATCGGATACAGTTTAAGGTCATATCCAGGACCTATATAAAAGGAACCTTGTTAGTGTGTCTGCGTGTTTGTGAATTTGTTCCCCATGGACTACCTAACATATAAAATCAACAGTAAGTTTTGGATATGACAAGGACGCCTTCGAAAAGAATGATTCTGTTTAGAGCACAATTGAACTATGGTATTGATGTTTGCATTTTAAACTTTAATTATAGCCACTATATATTAAAAAAACAATTTTATAAAATCAACAGAAGGTTCTCTACAGTGCAATGTAAACTACGATGTATTATAGACTGTCAGTGCAAGGTGACGTGTGAAGCTTCTTCCCAGTGCACCGCGATGTTTTAGGTTTTTTATAGGAATGTCTTTGATAAGTATTGATAATCCAAATAATTTGGTAATAGACGGAGCAGGCTATTTTGATCAAAGTAAATACCTTACACAGCCTAACATCATAAGTGCATTTGAGAAGTTTTATTACAACACAAGCAGAAAGGCCCGGCATATAAAATCAACAATAGGTTCTTTATATGACAGGGGCGCGTTCGCAATGAATGTTTCTGTTTAAAGCACCTAATGATTACCATTCTACGGCATATCAATCCTTTTCAGGTTATTTAATGATAAATAAAAAATATACACAGCATACACACACACAAAGATATATTTATAAATAAATAAATAGAAAATATACACAGCATACACACACAGATATATTTATAAATAAATAAATAGAAAATACACACAGCATACACACACATATATTTATAAATAAATAAATAGAAATACACACGACATACACACACAGATATATTTATAAACTAGCGGGGGTACCCGGCGTTGCCCGAGTGTTTGTTTCCGGGACGGGGGGGGAGTTTTACAAAAATGTTATGGTAGGTAAGTAGGAAGGATCAAACCCGGAGTCATGAGTAAAAGTAGGAAAATAAAGTGTGAAAAAAACAACAAAAAAAAACATCTGCAACATTAACAGTTCGGCCACCAAGAAAAGTCCATTCCAGTTGTTTAGGAAAAAAAAAAAAAAACGACTACGGTAGGTCGGCGCGAACGTGAAAATATAATATGAATTGTCCAGCACGCTAACCACTACGCCACAGAGCACTGCAGCTTAGTTTAGTGATTTTAAATAACTTCACATGAAAGAACTACGAAGCCAAACCGGTGTTCTCTTCTCAACTGTTCCCTGTGAACGATCCCCAAACGGTGTTAAGTGGTGGCAGGGGGTGGAGGAATTTATTAGAGAGAAAATATTTTACCACTTCCATTGATCTTAACCGATTTTGGCCGTGACTTCTCAGCAGAAAAAGTATAGAAATCTAAGATTATCGAGGAATTTGAGAAATAATAAGCCTATAACACACCTCAGATATTGTTCTGCCGTTTGTGCATATTATATTTGCATGAAATATCTTGATTTTTAATCCTATTAATGTCAAAATCATACGGGAAAAATGAGTTCATTTTATTTATATAGATAGAAGATATAGATAGAAGAAGATAGAAGATAGATAGAATAGAAGAAGAGAAGAGAGATATTGTGATAGAAAATCAGATAAAATGATTAAATATATACATATATATATATACATATATATAACTATATCATTACACATATAACCGAATATATAAAAGGCTATATGTTTGTCTGTCTGTCTTCATACTTGGACTACTTCGTTTGGTCATATGCTGAGAACATCGCCCACATGACCTCCCACAACACCAAAATTAAAAGATTTAAGTAGGATACTTGACTTTCATTTCAAATATAATATTCAGCAATTATACATAAAAAGGTAATTGTATAAAATGAACAGTAGGTTCTCTACAGTGAAACATAGACAATAATATATTATGGACTAAACCACTGCAGGGGGGTGGGAATATGTGAAGCTTTTTACGGTGCACCGCGATGGGTCCCCAACTAGAGCAGGCAATCAATCGATTTGATTGAAAAATGGGTGATTTCCACGATTTTGATGATAATAAAAGTATGGTAATGTGAAACATTCGTTGACCATTATTGAAACCCGGGTAACGTCGGGTCTCCCTGCTATATAATACTTAATACGATGTACATAAAAGCATCCTCACCCCCTTCTCGAGGAGATAGACTTAAATCCGCCATAAACTAAGCGTCACTCAGACTCGATTACAATAAAAGTAATACAAAACTTCAATCTCATATGAAAGTTACTTAAAAACTTTTTTTTTTGATTATTTCAAAAGCCTACAAGAAACCTTCAGACCGATTTAAGTGACCTTTCTTAAATGAGTTCTGAATTAGTGAAGTTTCGTTTTTTTTTTTCTTTTTTATTACCTGGCGTTCGATAAACTTGGCAACATATTCAAAGGATTAAAGATTGAATTTTTGCCGGCAGATTCAAAAGATTTTACCTGCATATTTGTTTAGTTGTCTTTATTAATGCTACCTTAAAATGCGAAAAGTGTAAATTATCAGGAGACGAGTGCGTGAAATTATTGAACAGCACTAAAGCAGAAATGCATAGACTCTATTAGAAGATAGACATATATATATATATATATATATATATATATATATATATATATATATATTGAGTGTAAAGATCAATAATTGTAAATTATAAATCAGTTTAAAAAGAATGAACAAACAAAATTACTCTAGGTCTAATTCTCCCTATAATATATATATATATATATATATATATATATATATATATATATATATATATATATATATATACTAGTATGGGTACCCAGCGTTGCCTGGGTTGACATGAAGTTCCGTTTAAAACACAACTGTATGCTTATCATTTTCATCATGGACAACGTGGATACCCCCACAACAAAATAAAAGAACGGATGAAAACAGGTAAATGAATAGCCCCAAAAAGAAGAAGTACGTGATACCCTCCCCACCAGATATTTCGGCAGAAGGGCTACAAAGAGAGGAAACTATTCTCCGGATATTGAGCATTGGAAAGACCCTCCCCAGATAATTAAAAATAAATCATTACAACTTTTGTTTCAATAAAAATAGTAGCGAATGCCAGTGCGATCGCGAAAAAAAACATCTTCCAAAAATTAATTAAAAAAAAACAATTAAATGAAATTGTTCGTCATTTTAAATTTCTAATGTAATTCTCCCTCCGCCTAAAAAAAAAAAATTGAATTTGTCATATTTTGGGGGTTCGTTCTGTATATATAATTGTTAGGTGAAAGTATAGAACGGTCTCATAAATTAATTAAATTTATCGTTATTTTATGTTTCAAATGTATTTCCCGCCCCAACCAAAAAAGACAAAAAAATGTATTTGTCATGTTTTGCCCCCCCCCCCCCAACCCCCGATCGTCAAACTTGAAAAAATGCTAGAGATGACATGTCTCGTTGA
This sequence comes from Euprymna scolopes, assembly GCF_053919585.1. Lineage (NCBI taxonomy): Eukaryota > Metazoa > Mollusca > Cephalopoda > Sepiida > Sepiolidae > Euprymna > Euprymna scolopes. Next base: position 169,352,180 of record NC_136483.1, read on the forward strand.
ACGCTTTGTGGCAAAAACTGGATGCTCATTTTACGTTAAATTTATATAGAAAAGTTATCCCCCACGCTAAAATGTTAATTTTCTTTTTTTTTTCAAAATTTCTTCTTTCATATTATTTATAAAGACTGTTTAAACGTATTTAAGATATTAAATTAATTATAAAGAAAATCTGTTTCGCAGGCAATTAAACACACTTGTTATGGTATAATTATTATAATAAATCCTTGGCAACACCGATTAAAATTTATAAACAAGAAGAAAAGGAGCAGATAATGTATGGGCTGATCGATTTTGCTCACATGGAAAATTGGCCATGTGTCTGACTAACTCTGCCCTCGTGGGGATGCAAGTAAATGAGGACATTAGTTTTAATTATTTTTCTCTAACAAATAAAAAAGGTTACTTAAAAAATAAGAATAAGCGAAAAAAAATTTCCCCCGAATAAAAAATAAAAATAATAATTCAGCTGAGAGGAATATTTCGAAATGAAAACAAATCTATTACAGAAAATATTTAATAACATACTCCGTTTAAAACATTTTTTCAATTAAACTATCAAAGTTTGGTTATCTGGTTTGAAAATTAGACGGTTTCATATTTCATATAAAATAACCAATTATAATCAAATATAAATAGAAATGAAAATAAACTGAATAATTAAATTTTTTTAATTAGTACAGTTGAAACGAAGCTATTATGTCGAATAAGTAATATCATCGAGCTAATTATTTAAATAGATTTAATTTAATGTGAAATGCTACTGACCGTAACTCAATCAATGTAGATGTGGTTTGAAGAATGCTATATATAGAAATTACTTATTAAAATATAATGTCTCCTTCGACAGAAGTATCCTATCATGTGCATTAATATTTCTTGACCAGGAGAGTACACACATATGGTTTTTATATTTCTTTGTTCATTAAGTTGTACACACAGACAAACGCACACACGAACGCTACTACTATATATATATATATATATATATATATATATATATATATTTGGACAATGTCAAAAAATTGTTAATTCACTGCCCACATAGCAGCAGCCGAATATATATATATATATATATATATATATATAGCTGATTTATAATTTACAATTATTAATCTATATACTCAATATATATATATATATATATATATATATACTAGCATTTCAGCCCGGCGTTACCCGGGTGTTTGAATGTGTACGTTGAGCAAAAAAAAAGTGGTAGTAGGAAGGTAGGCTCGAACCCGTACTGCAAAGGAGGAAAAGAACGGAGTAACACCTAACGTTTATGCTGTTACGATCACCACCAAACCGGAAGCGACATTTTTTAAAATTAATGCTAGACAATCTAAAGGAGAGGATAACTTTCAAAAATATCGGCGAAAAAAGTGACCCCCCCCCCGTAGAAAAGTGCCTAGTTGAAGGGGAAGATATTAATTTTTTTAGCCAATGTTTCGATATTTTACGTATGAAAGGTCGAACTTAAAACGATACTGATCATGAGAAAATCCGTCGCCTCTATTGAAAGTTTAAGACAGACATGCAAACAGATATGCATACACACATTTATATATTGGTAACTAAAAATTTTCGACCCAAACTTATGAAAAAGCTTGCCCTATCTCTGAATACCCTTTATGTTAAATTTCAAATATTTAGACCAGAAATAGTCTGAGTAATTTGGAAGAGACCGTAGAGGTCAATTTCTTAAAAACTTTGACCCCTATTATGACCCCTTTAAATTTATTGTTTTGGGCTCAAATCAAGTTATTAAGTTAGATCCATGTCCAAGGAACCTATATCTAAAATTTCACGTGTTTAGACCCAACATTTTTGGAGGTAGAGTTCTCAAAGGACAAATCGTTTAACTTTGACCCCTTAATCGCAATATTTCTGGCCAAAAAATCTCAGTAACCTGTATATCAAATTTCGAATCTGTAGACTAAAAATTGACAGAGTTATTGCGTAGGGAAATGTACAAAGACACACAGACACACAGATACACAAATACACACACACAGACACTTTCACTTTTATATATATATATATATATATATATATATATATATATATATAGAGAGAGAGAGAGAGAGAGAGAGTGAGAAAGGGGGGAAGCGACACTATATTGGGATACGCATACACACAGCGTACACACACAGATCTGATTATAAATATTGTGATAGAAGATCAAATAAAATGAATATATATATATATATACATATATATTGCTATATCATTACACATATATAATCTACTATATAAAAGGCTATATGTCTGTCTGTCTCCATACTTTCAAACTCTTTCTCTCCCGAAACTAACAGTAGAAGAGCGGCGCTAAGGGCCGCAAATGATTGGATTTTTTTACGGGCCGTTCTTTTATGGGTTATTAGACGGTTAAAATAATTTTTCAAGGGTCAAAAATGGTTGTTATACAATTTAGATAATCAGCTAAGTTTATTTAAATTTAATCAGGTCATATACGTGTCATGTTGATACAGTTGCTTTCGGATTCGATTCTCGCTGATGGTACCCAAATACTTTCTTTTACTTTTGAAATCACGACTCTATAATAATATACACAAAATTTGGACGCATTAAAATGTCATATTAAGTGTATTTTGATCCCGGGCAAAGCCAAGTGCCCTTCACGTTAGTCTATGCATATACCTTTTAAGTTTAGGTTTTCTCAGTCTAATATTAATATCAAACGCTACCTTTTCTATTTAAAAAAAGTATTAAAACTAACTTCTTAATGTACCAGTTATGGATATGCGAGTGACTTCAGGTAAATTAACTAAATTGCATACTCCTAGGAAAAATCGTTAATCAATGTATGTATAGATGCTGATATTGCGTTCATAGACGTATATGAA
>NC_136483.1:169357546-169370046 GCF_053919585.1 Euprymna scolopes
AATAAGCAATAAACGTTTTTCACCCTGAAGCGAGGGAGCTAAACATAGGGAAAGTGGGCTCTCGATTTCTCCACAAACCTAATACCGCAGCCCAACAGATAAAAGGCAGTTCCTGTCGGACCAGTTCTCGAAAATATTGCAGTTCAGAGTCTCAAAATGATCAAAGATTCGGAGAGTTTGCTTCAACCGATTACACCCTGTACGTTTTCAAGTCTAATGGAAACTAATTCAGGGTGGAAGGAGAAAATTGTCACCCTAGAAAAGACGACATTATGTCATTTCATGACGAAAACCGGTTTTCTTTATTTGTTGCAGACCATCTACTAGTTGCCCAGTTGTGTACAAATCCCAAAAGCGATAGGAGCCTTCTATCATGTCTGAATGTTAAACGAGCGAGGCCGGAGATGCGCCGCTGTTCAACTTATGCTCTCTATGGATCCAAGTTATGACAACAGAACCAGTATCGTCAAAATGCAAATCCGGAGGGTTCAACGCTTACGGACACAACTCACCGAAGTTTCCGGCCACGGTTATGGTTTTTCATGTGATTTAAATGAGGGCCACATCATGCTATCTCACATTTTCGAAGCCGGCTTGAAAGTCTACATCCAAGTGTACCAAGATTTGCTGAAGAGTGTGGTGCTCCCCTGGTGTAATCAAGTTGCCGAAGTCCAAAGAGACACAGGTTTGGCTTCGGACGGAGTGCTAAAACTTTTAATCCTTCTCTCACTGCTCTTCTCTTCCCTCGACCTTAACCCGCTGGACTATTTCGTTTGGTTATACGCTGAGAACATCACCCACATGACCCCCCACAACACCAAAGCGAGCCTGACCGCCGCCATCCGCTGAGTATTCGCAGAGTTCTTGTTGGCGCTTGTCGAAAAAGCATGCTGCCAGTTCTGGATCCGTATGGAGGCGGTAATTGAGGCTGAAAGCGGCTACATTGAATATATGTCAGCACTACTACATAATCAATTTACATGAATTGTTTTTTTAAATTTTTTTAAATAAAAGTTTTCAAATAAAGCTGTAGTATTGTTTTCTCTCAGAGCGACGATTTTATCGTTCCACCTAGTACTTACCAATCCGTTCTCTTGGAAAATAAAGACTTCTTAAGAAATCTTCCTCCCATTTCTACATACGATTTCCCAATCTCTCGTGGCGTCTATCACTGTTTAACAAACCATCGTTTTGACACATATTTTAAATTTTTCATAAGCGATGATCCATCAATACAACAAATTTTCAAGTGTCTTTCCTTTAAATCTAGTCCCCTTTACATAAGACTTTTACGCTCAAATGGCAATGTGCCTTGTTTAGGTTTAATAAAAATAACAATAGAAATATTGCGTGACGTTTGTATTAAATACGTTTACTGGCATCCCAGTGTTGCCTGTTTTCTTTTCGTCATCAAAGGAAATTAATTTTACAGATAGTAAAGAAAATATGGGCGTCTTTATTAGATGCGCATCTCTTTACTGGCGAATATAATCGCTGAGATATTTTTTTTCGCTCTTTCAATGGAACTGGCATGAGCAGCTTATTCTTGCGTGGCTGTTTATTTGTTTACGACCTTAAATGAGCACATGTTCTTTTTGAATTGATTTTTAAGATACGTACTGTGATTTCAGTGAACGGCTCTGTCCGCAAATCAGTTCATTAATATTTTGAACCTTTTGCACTCTATTGTATCAAAGTATTAGACACACCTTAAAATTAATCTTCTATTTAAATTTATAAATTTAAAAAAATGGTAAATTTCAAGAAGCAATAAAATTACATTATTAGGTATGTTACTAATTATTAGGTATATTTGATATTCTTATCATTGTTTTGACTGACTCTCGAGTACATATCCGATACAGACACAGTTAATCAGTCGAGAACTACATCACAACGTATAAAAACATACACGATATTAACTGATATATACTCGAGAGTCAAAATAATGAAAAGAATATTCTCTGGTCATAGCACTAGTTATTATATAATATAGATTAAGATATGATTTTTTTTTACACGGTGGTCACCACTTATCAAGGCCCGGAAGCCACTCAGGGATAAGGGTTATTGCAAGTACAGTACGTTAGTGTGGAGATTTAATGAAGTGTTTACTTAAGAGGGCGGTTAATTAGGAATTTGTTAACGTTGGACTTGAAGACATCTAAGTTGTAGTCAGGTGGGAACCAGGCAGACGGAACAGAGTTCCACAGGCGTGCAGTTCTAAGAAAGAAGCTTTGTTCATGGAATCCACGTTTTGATTTAGGCACAGATAAAGAGTGGGGGAAATTTTTCGCAGTGGATTCAGCTAGACGGGTGTTTTTCGTGAAAGATTGGCGAGTGGGGACCAGAGATATGATTGCTAATTCTCAATTCGTGTGATATTAAAGAACGTCGTTTGAGCGACCTGGAATTCTTATGTCAAGAACAACAAAGGGCACCCGATTTTAATTCAAACGGATCGGCATACCATTTTTTTCTAGTAATAATATAAAAGAAAAATTTTTTCAGACTGACCGACCAAAATCTTATAGATTTTTTTCCCTCTCTCGATGGAAGTGTCATGATCACTTATTCTTGCGTAGTTGTTTATTGTTTACGACCTTAAATGAGCACATGTTCTTTTTGAATTGATTTTTAAGATACGTACTATGATTTCAGTGAACGGCTTTGTCCGCGAATCAGTTCATTAATAGTTTTTAGCATTTTGTACTCCATCGTAGCAAAGTATTAGACACACCTTAAAATTTATTTTCTATTTAAATTTATAAATTTTCAAAATAGTAAATTACAAGAAGCAATAAAATTACATTGTTATGTGCGTTACTAATTTTTTAGGTCAAATTAAGACATGATTGCTAATACTCAATTCGTGTGAGATTAAACCACGTCATTCGAGCGACCTGTTATTCTTATGTCAAGAACAACAAAGAGCAACCGATTGTAATTCAGACGGATCGGCACGTCGTTTCTTTTCTGGTAAAAAATATTAAAAAAAAAATTTTTTTTCAGCCTGACCGACCAAGACCTTGTAGACCCGCCGCGCCGTGTTTCACAGGCAAACAGTTTTAGAAAATAAATTTTGCTTATGGGAGGTTCTTTATTTTCCAGTAGGGAGAGAGTAGAAAGAGAGGAATATATAGAGACAGGAAAACTATTAATAGTGTTTGTAGTAAGACAAGTTTTTGTTGTGAATATCTTACAGAAGAAACCATAGAATAAAGCTCAGTCGAGCATCTGCCTTCATCGCCAAATGTGATCTTTTTTTTACTAGCCAGTCGCCATTTGTAAAGGCTAAAATCTACTAAAGCAGATGGATTAATGAAAGTGAATTTAGTGTAAGTTGAATGATGATAAACATAAAGAAAAGGTTTAAATTGATGAATTGAAGGCACAAATTTTTATTACTAAGATATCAAGATGTTTTTATAACGATACTTTATGACAAGTAATTGTTGTCATAGAATTTGAAAATGGTGTTTTTATCTGAAAAAGGAAACTATCTTTCATACAACTTTGTGAAACACCATACCTCTGGGATGATAGCCAACTGACTATAACATGGGCGTTTTCAAGCTCAGTGTAAACTAATTCTTATTGTACCGACTTATCAAACAAATTCTACCTAATCAATATCATTACCAATCACCAAGCTGTTGTCCCCCCATCCATCTGGCACTCATTTAATCTTCATCTTTTGCGTTTTGATAAGTGGTGATTTCATAGTTTAAGAAAAAGAGAAGCAAAAAGACTTTACTCATTTCACATAACCTACGCATCTGTATTAAAGGCTTTGCCCTTTGGCGGTTTAATATTAAATTGTTTACATTAGACTTGAAAACGGTCTCTTAAACGTAAGCAAATAATAGTGCTTGCCCAATTTACGGACGGTTCTATTATTTAGATGGAATTTTAAGTAAAATACAATTTTTTATAGTGTCTTTAGTTTATTAAATAATTAGGTGAAAAAACAGAGTAGTTAACAAACGCGCCCTCCTGGTTTTAAGAATGACTTTTTTTTAATTACATTTTCACCCCAAACAAGGCACATTGCTACTTTGGTGTATGGGGCTACTATCAGGGGCAACAGCTACTGGGGCACTATGTAGAGAATTGGGCAGTAAGATTCACGTTGCACTTGAACTTCTGCACGTCAGTACAGTTGGAGAAGCAGGAACCTGGAATGGAATTACACAATCTAGCGGTTCTGGGGAAGAAACTACTGGAGTAACAGGCTCTCTTACATCTAGGGATCTCTACTGTAGGTTGGGATTTTAGCTGTCTGTCGTGTTTGTCGAGGGTTTTTACGTCGTGGGGGCACAAGTGCTTGCAGTTCGTCAGAGCATAACGTTATTAGTTCAGCACGGTTCATAAACTGCACAAGTAGCCAAATAGTATTATCTCTATTAATGTATAAAAATAACTTTGTGTGTATGTCTGTACTTGTGTGTGTGAGTTCATTTCCTATGGACTTGAAAATGACTGGGCCGATTTTTATGACATTTCACACGAAAGTACATTACGTGCCTGGCAGTGTTATTAGAGATGCTTTGTCTCGGAATGTCTTCGATAAGTATCGATAATCGATAATCGAAATAAATCGATGAACGAAAGAACGAGCGATTTTCATCAAAGCTAACACCTTACAAACCTTACATTACAAGTGCATTTGATAAGTTTTATTACTGCACAAGCAGAAAAGCCCGACGTATAAAATAAACGGTAGGTTCTTTGATATGGCAGAGGCGTGTTCGAAATAAATGTTTCTGTTAAAATCACAACTGCATCATGATACTTGACTTTTTCATGTTAAACTTAAACTCGAGCCATTATCACCGCACAAGAAGTAAGGCCTAGCATATAAAACAGACAGAGGGTACTTTGATAGGACGGGGACGCGGTCGAAATAGACGCTTGTGTCTATAGCACAATTGAAGCATGATACTTGTCTTTTGTATTTTTAACTTTAATTCAATTTAAAATTATTTTATAAAATCAACATTAGGTTCTCTACAGTGTAATGTAAACTACAATGTATTGTGGACTGAGTCATTGCTGGGAAGCACGTGAAGCTTCTCCCAGGTGCACTGCAGTGAGTTCCTAACTAGAGCAATCGATTTGATTGAAAATGGGCGATTTCACCGATTTCGATGACAATAACATATGGGAATGTGAAACATTCGTTGATTATCATGTAATCCCGGGCAACGACGAGTCTCCCTGCTAGTCATCATTAAACTTGCAGATTGAATGGGCATATGTTAAAAATAGCTGTTCTTATACTTCGGTCGGCATTAAACAATTAATATTCGGCCAATATTCTTTCAAGATTTCTTCGAAGACATATTAGCAATTCTTAGTTCAAATGGCATCTATTCATTCGTTTTTCTTTTTGGCTTCGTGTTCTTGAAATTGATTCTTGTAACCCCAAACCGTCTTTTTCAAGCGAGACGGAGGGGGGAAAAGGCGGGGGATGACATTCGCCATTGTGTCAAAATGCATTGAGTGCTTTGCGATTTTTTGTAGGTCTTTAGAACAATGCATAAAATGATATTTTTTTTTCTGTGGTCGAAAAAATGCATCTATTTGATACGAAATATATATTGTCCATGCTAAAATAGATCAACATTTTATAGTAATACAAAATAATTATTTTTAGATGGGTTCACCATTATCTAAAAAGATTTCGATAAAACAACGGTTTAGTATAATAATGAGATGAAAATTTGTATTGTTTTTGTAAAATATTAGTAAATGCGGAACCATTTCTAGTAAAAATCTATTTACTATGACGCGTGCAATCTTAAGAAAAAGTTTGAAATGTGTGCATAAGCTGAAATATTCGTTAGATAAAAATAATGGAGTCTTAATGCAAGTCAGCCCAGTTTTCCTATTGATTTCAAACGTGTTTTGCTAAGATTACAAGCGTAATACTAAATAGAATTTAACTTAAAATCGTTTCTAATTTACTTATATTAAAAAAAAAGCAACACGATAAAACAAGATTTATTGTCTCTTCAAATTTTAATCAGATTATGTTCTGTAGTGGAATGGGGACAAAAATAGATGGTCACATTCAATGCTGCTAAGACTAAGCTTGTTTCCTTCAATAACTACAAGAAAACTTCTCTACCACCAATAGCAATGGCCAAGAACGCGTTGCCTGAAAGTGCTTCTTTTAAATTCCTCGGCCTAACGTTTACTGGGAATATGAACTGGAATAGATACATTGAGAGCATTGCCAAGACTGCTGCAAGGAAGGTTGGCTCCATCTACCGTGCTAGAAAACTACTTACGCCTGCCAGTATCCTATACCTCTATAAGGCAACCATTCGCCCATGTATGGAGTACTGTTGTCACATCTGGGCTGGTGCATCTGCTACTTGTCTCTCGCTCCTGGACAGGGTTCAAAAGAGAGTCGCGAACCTGATAGGTTCTGAACTGTCATCTAGGCTTCAGCCTCTGTCCTATCGACGAGATGTTGCATCTCTCTGCCTGTTCTACAAATACTTTAATGGTGAATGCTCTGACGAACTGCAAACACTTGTACCTCCCCGACGTAACTACCCCCGACAAACCCGACAAGCTACTAAGTCTCATCCCTTTACAGTAGAGATCCCTAGGTGCAAGAAAGTCTTTTACTTCAATAGTTTCTTCCCCAGAACTGCGGGTCTTTGGAACTCCCTTCCGGTATTCTGCTTTCCCAACTGTACTGATATGCAGAAGTTCAAGTGTAATGTGAACAAACATCTTTCTACTCATCTCCCTTCATAATTACCCTGCACATTAAGTCCCTGATAGTAGCTCCCTGCTTCAAAGTGGCACTGTGCTTTGTTTGGGGTGAAATTGAATAAAAAAAAGTCCCCAAACTGCAGTTTTACCAAGACTTCCTTGATCGTGTTCTAGAAAAAGGTCTCTGTTCATGGGATTTTCGTTTACTTTAAGGTGCAGATATAGAGTAAGTGACATTTCTAATAGTTGTTGAAGCTAGTTGGGTGTTTGTGGCGAAGGACTTGCAGGGAGAACCTTTGAGTGAAACCCTGTCGAGCACCCTCCATGAAAATAACCATAGAGCAGAGATAGGTTCTCAACGTCTCTTCTGTGAGAAAGAGATAGGAAGGAAGAGAACTGGCTATCGCTTACTAGATTTCGAAGTCGGTTTTGTACCCTGTCCAGGTGGGAAAGAATGCTCTGAGCAGCTCTTCTCACCAGATATGACCACACTACTCCATGTTAGGAATTTCAGATGCGTTGACATATCTTTATGAGAGACGCATATCCATTGACTTTAAGCTAGGAGTAAAATATGCGTTTGTTCGGATATTACATTTCATCTTTTTTTTTCTCGGTTACAGAAACAGAATCTTTTGAGACTTAGGCATTTTTTAAAGTCTTGTTCTAATTCATAGTATCTCTTGGAGGGGAGGTTGATTTTACCCGCAATAATATTACAAGCGTAAGGTTGATTTTACCCGCAATAACAACCAACTTAATCTTATTGCGGGTAAAATCAACCTCCCCTCCAAGAGATACTATGAATTAGAATTTACCCGCAATAACAACCAACTTAGTGTGCTATTCTTCCTTCCTGTAGAGACAAGTAAATAGGACCACACCTCGTCTGTTCGTTAACCACATTTAGATTTGAAATAACATTTTTATCGCTAAGCATACAGATTAAATATATGCATTTGAAGAATGGGTCCACCTTTTTTTATTTATTTTGGTACTAGTACAGCTTTTGAACCATACAAAACCGACTTTTAGTTCGGCTTTTTTCGATTGTTTATATACAAAACCGGAAGATGCCGAAGCACTTAACCAATCAAAAGATAAGAATAGCAAACGACACGGTAAATTGTTAATTGATATACTCGTAATTATAAATTAGCGATTTTTAAAAGTTTCTAACAGAGAAAAAAGGGGGGAAGGATACAATAATTAAACATAACTCTTACCAAAGGCAATACTAATAATAGGTTAACGTTAAGTTAAGGTAAGGTTTGAATTTGTTTTGGGTTAATTTTTTTATATATCTCATTCCGAAAGGAAAAGTTAAAATTACTTATGGATGTTTCATTCATGTTTCTTGTCACACACACACACACACACACACACACACACACACACACACACACACACACACACACACACACACACACACCACCACCACCACCACCACTACCACCACCATCATCACCACCACCACACACCACACCAGATTTTTTTTTAATATACTAATAGTGGGTGTTTTTCTTGGTTTAGCACCTTTTTCATTATTTGTTTCTTGGAACACTACACCGTTTTTTTTTGTTTTTTTTTTTACGCCCGTTCTTTTCATGCATCTTTTTACCGGCTGTTTATATAATTCTGCTTCGGCAAAAGTCGGTTTTGTATGTTTCAAGTTCTTTCCCAGTGCTGTTTCTTGTTTCGTCGCTCGCCATGTTGTTGTCGACATGAAATACATTTTCCACGTGAGAGTTGAATGTGACGCAAGGATTATACCCACGTCTCCAAAACATCACTGTGAATTGTACAACTAAAAAAAATAATAATAATAAAAAAGAGAACTTGCCCAATCGATAAGGATTCTTATTCTCTAATCAAGGAGTGAACAGAGAGTACACATCGAATTATTTATTCACAAATAAAACCGGAAATACATTTCCAAATTAGATACAAAGTCGTCAAAAGTTAGAGTGGTGGAAAGTGAGACAAGCACTTGAGAATTGAAAGCCTCTAAAACTGAACGTCTCAAAGGAAGAAGTATTGGCTATCAAGTCACTAAGAAGTGACAATGATATCATAATACTACCGGCTGACAAAGGTAATGCTACAGCGGTAATGGATAGAACAGAATATTCCAAGAAATTGGCAGATCTAACAGAATTTGGTGGCTACTGTAAAGTGAAAAAGAACCCGACCCTGAAAACGGAAAGGAAGCTGTCACAGATTCTCAGTAAGTACAAGAACCTGCGAAATATAGACAGCTATTACAACATTACAGCAAGCTACCACACCTATACGGCCTACCTAAGATTCACAAGGACGGTATTCCATTAAGACCCATTGTCAGTGCTCGGGGTTCAGCATGCCATCCGTTGAACCGGTTTCTGGTAGATATAATCAACCCAATCATCTGCAAATCTCCATCATGCGTCAAGAACTCAGCTCACTTCGTGGAAACAATAAAAAATTCTCCCATTCATTCCAACCAGATGGTGAGTCTAGATTTAGTGAGTTTGTTCACGAAAGTACCCACTGATGAGACTCTGACACTGGTGCGTGATAAGATGACATCGGGTGCCTCACTCAAAGATCGCACTCGCATCCCAATTGACAATATAATGGAGATGTTGACCTTCTGTGTAGAAACTACATACTTCGTGATGGGATCTAATATATATCGGCAGGAAGAAGGTCTGGAGATGGAATCAACATTGTCCCCGGTACTGGCCAATGCATACCTGGAATACTTTGAGGAGATGGAATTAGAATCAACACCACTAAGGCCAAGAATGTGGTTACAATATATAGATGACACATTCATATTCTAACCTCATCAGGAAGATGTTCAAACGTTACTAGACCATGTGAACTCGATCCGTCCAACTATACAGTTCACAATGGAAAAAGAAAAAAAATCATAAATTATTGTTCCTAGATGTGCTGATAACTCGCACAGGTCAGGAATTTATGTCATCTGTATAGCGAAAGCCAACTTTCACTAAACAGTATTTAAACTACAACTCCCACCATCCAGATAATGTAAAGAAAGGAATTGTCCGTTGCTTATAACACCGAGCAAAAGCACTATATAGTAACATCAGTGCATATCAAGAGGAGATGGACAGTTTAAGAGAAAACCACCACCGAAACAACTATCCAGAGAGCATGATATCAGCTCCAAGAAATTTGGACCAAAAACAAAAGGACATCACTCAGAAACTTACCACAGTTTGTATATTATATATGAAGAGCTTGTCTGAAAAACTTCAACGAATATGTAATCCACATGACATCAGGACAGTATTCAGGAGTGATTCAACTCTCCGGAAACAGCTTGTGAGAGCCAAGCCCCCCTACAGAAAAAAATCATGACTAAGAATTGTGTATATGAAATTCCATGTAAATATAGAAAACTATACAGAGGTGAAACGTGTCGCCCGTTGAAAGTACGGTTACAAGAATATAGAAAAGCCGTAGTACGTGGAGAGACTGAAAAGTCAGGTATAACTGACCATATCTGGAAAGAAAAGAGAAACAATCTACCACTATGGGACGAAGTAAAAATTATAGACAGAGAGGAACGGCGGAGAGTAAGATGACTGGACGAAGCAACACATGTGCTGGGGGATAACCAACAGCTAAGTAGACCTAGCATAGAATTCAATACGATATGGGAACCAGTAATTATAAACGATATATATACTATAATATATACAAGTAAAAAAACAACAACAAAAAACAAAAAAAAAACCATTAATATATACAAGTAATAAGTATAGAGATAGATATACGTTAATATATAGTAATAATTATTAATAAATGGTGATATTTACAACTAGAAATAAAAAGTAGGTTTAAGGCTCCTAAAATTCGTACTAGAATTGTCCGCAAGGACCCGTGGCGCAGTGGTTAGAGTACTGGGGAAAAATCAATTGTAAAAGTGATATTCTCCTGCAGATTGAAGGTTCAATCATCAGTGTAGGCGATTGAAATATACATTTGCTGACGGAACAACCCAGTGAAGTAAATAAAGGGTTCCGCGCGAAATTCCGTCCAAATCTCCGAGTTCGACAGAAACATTCCCGAGTTCGACAAGTTCGGAGGTTATATCGACCGAAACGTTGTGAAAATCATACTCAAGATGAGAACAGTCCGATGAATAATAATAATACATATGCGTATGAATTATTATACAATACGAGGAATAATTTGCCCGATGGACTAATTCGCAATAAATAAATTAATACAATAAAATAATAATGATAATGTCGCTCATCAGATTCCGTCAGTAATTGTTTACAATATCATGTCAGCTGATATTTGGGCTTAACGATGAATGCCCTGAAAAAGTCACTTCTGATTAATTTTTAGTTTTAAAATATGCAAATAGTGTAATTAATAAGTGACGTTTACCAAGTATTTTATAGACAGATTCCTAAGTTCGACAAGATACATTTAAAGAAGGTTGGAGATTACATTGAGCAAAATATTCTGCGAATAACACTCAAGATGAGAACAGTAATCATAATAATCCAAATAATCGAATTATCAATCGATATCTAAAACTTTCAGAAACATAAGATATAGTTAAGTTTGCAAATACAACAGTTGGATGGTGAAATGTATGCAACGTGGTAATGGAATAGTGAGAAAACTGAGTCAGATGAAGAGAGAGAGAGAGAGAGAGAGAGAAGGAAAAGAAAGAAAGAAATAAAGAAATGCGTGTGTGTGTGAGAGAGATAAGGAGAGAAGAGGAGAGAGGGGAAAGAGAAAGAGATTAAGAGAGAGAGAGAGAGAAAAGAAAGAAAGAAGTGCGTGTGTATGTGTGTGAGAGGGATAAGGAGAGAGGAGGAGGAGAGAGGGGAAGAGAGAAAGAGATGAAGAGAGAGAGAGTGAAAGAGAGAGAGAAAAAGAAAGAAAGAAGTGCGTGTGTATGTGTGTGAGAGAGATAAGGAGAGAGGAGGAGGAGGAGAGAGGGGAAGAGAGAGAGAAAGAGATAAAGAAAGAGAAAGAGAAAAAAGAAAGAAAGAAGTGCGTGTGTATGTGTGTGTGAGAGAGATAAGGAGAGAGAAGGATAGAGTGGACGAGAAGAAAATGAATATAGAGAGAGGAAGAGAGAGAGAGAGAGAGAGAGAGAGAGAGAGAGAGAGAGAGAGAGAGAGAGAGAGAGAGAGACAAAGGATAGAAATTTACAGAGAAAGTAAATAGCAAAACTGATGAAAAATAAATATATCTATATAAATGGAAATGGTTGGAACTGATCGCTTGTTGCAGAAAGAAGAGTAGCAAGTCTGGCTCAATATTTGAAACGTTGCGAAATTTCTCTCCAAAGAACTCGAATTCTTGGAGATGAAATGGTTAAATTAAGAAAAAAAAAGATACATAACAAATAAAATATAAAGAAAAAAAAATGGAATCAACTCGCGATAATTTCTCGTAGACTTTTAATAAATTGACGATATTTTCCTCGTATGGATAGGCGAAATGTGTCCATTTTTTCCCCTAATCGACTCTCCTTGCATTTTTACTCTTCTTATTTGTTTTTTTTTTCTCTCTTTTATATTCCTTTCTCTTCGAAATGTTCATATTTTACAAGCGTCCTCATATCATCGCTAAAGGCTTTGGTTGTAAGTTTGTCTGTCACAATTCACCTTGAAGTCGCGTCATTAACTGCGTATATTAAACGAATATATACTATTTTGTATGCGCCCAAGCATCTGTATGAGAAGGTCTCAGTAGGTCAGTCTATCATACTAATCTTGAAATTGTTC
>NC_136483.1:169375046-169390046 GCF_053919585.1 Euprymna scolopes
AAACAAAGATGATCATAGCAAAGACGCTGGTTCTTATTGACCTTAATCTAGAAAAGACCAAGAGAGGAAAACAACCAGCGGGAAGAGCGTTCCACAAGCTTACGGCCCTGGAAAAGAAGCTACTGGAATGGTGAGATGCATTTCAATGAAGTATAAAAACTGCGAATTGTTGAATACCTCTAGACCAACGAGCCAAAAGAATCAGGAAATAGATTAGACAATTCTGAAGAAGACATGTTGTAATAATTTTCATGGAAAAAGCTTAGGCTAGCAACATCACATCTGTGAGAGAAAGATTGCAAAGAAAACAAAGATACGTTTTTGCACCTCATCAAGAATTCTCAAGTGGACTAAATATTCAGTAGCCCAAATATGAGAAGAATACTTCATAGATTGTCTGATTTGGAGAAATAGAGAAGTGCTTTAGTTGTAAGAAAATGTTTCGAACGATAAAGGCAGCCTACTTTGTTTTTTAAATTACATTTTCCCCCAAACAAGACACATTGCCACTTAAATATAGGGGGTACTATTCGGGACATAAGGTACAGGGGTACTATGTGGGGAGATTTGCAGCAAGATGTCGGTTCACGTTACACTTGAACTTCCGCATGTCAGTACAGTTGGGGAAGCAGGGACCCGGGAGGGAATTCCAAAGTCTTGCGGTTCTGGGGAACAAACTACTGGAGTATAAGGCTCTATTACATCTAGGGATCTACACTGTGAAGGGGTCGAATTTTGTTGCTTTTCGGGTATGTCGAGGGTATTTACGTCGAGGGGGTACAAGTGCTTGCAGTTCGTCGGAGCATTCACCGTTAAAGTACTTGTAGAACAGGCAGAGGATGCAAAATTTCGTCGATGGGACAGAGGCTGAAGTTTAGATGACAATTCAGGACCTATTAGGTTGACGACTCTCTTTTGAACACTGTCTAGGAGTGAGAGACTAGTAGCAGAGTAACCAGCCCAAATATGACAACAATACTCCATACATGGGCGAATGGTGGCCTTATAGAGGTACAGGATACTTTCGGGCGTTAGTAGCTTTCTAGCACGGTAGAGAGAACCTACCTTTCTCGCAGCGGTCCTGGCAATACTCTCAATGTAATTTTTCCAACTCATGTTCCCTGTAAACGTTAGGCCGAGGAGTTTAAAGGAAGTACTTTCAGTTAATGTGTTCTTGATCATTGCTATTGGTGGTAGAGAAGTTTCTTGTAATTATTGAAGGAAACAAGTTTAGTCTTGGCAGCATTGAATGTGACCATCCAGTTTTCCCCCATTCCACGACAGATTGGAGGTCATCCTCTTGTGTTTCTGCTATTTCTTTAGATATGTGTTCATTTGTTTTCCTGTCGTGTCTGTTATAGAGCGTAGTGTCATCAGCATATATACCCATCTCACAGACAATTTTGTCAGGGAGGTCATTTATGAATATTAGGAATAATAGAGGTCCAAGGATAGACCCCTGAGGAACTCTCGCATTTGTATCATATTGTTTAGATGTACGACCATCGAGGACAACCTGGATTTAAACAGAGCAATGAAGTTAATATATATACTCCAAGTAAGATTCAGTTTGAAAGAAAGACCAAGAAGTTATAAAGTCGATTTTTCTTCAAAAACAGTGCCATTCATGAAAATCTCAGAAAGAAAGGGGACATACCTACGATTGAAATACATGGTTAAGTTCGTACCCCAATTTATAAATAAATCGATGTTAACATCTAGATCAGGTGTATATTTAAACTGATACTAGGGATATGGGCGAGAACACGATCAGAATAGAGAGTTATATCATCAGCATAGATATTAATTATCTTAACAATGTTCTCTGGAAAATCATTGATCGAGAGAAGTAACAGAGTTGAACGTAGGCTAGAGATTTAAAAAAATAGAATGAAGAAACACAATTAAGAGTTAATCGTAAGCTTCGATCAGATGGAAAAGACCTAATAATACAAAAAAACATTATCATCAATACAATAACCTCGAAAATCAGAAATCAGAATCCTACACTTTGTCGAACGCTTTGGAAATGCCGAGTGCAACGACTCTACTCTCTCCTGAATTCCTAATAAAACAAGGAATCCGTTAAGTTACAACAGTTAAAAAATCAGTAGTTTAACGAAAAATCAGTGGTTTAACGAAAACCACAAAAACCATATTGAATATCAATAAAGTATCCCAGCTTTTTCAGAAAATCAACAAGCTTGCGTTGATTAAACTTCATGTATATATATATATATATATATATATATATATATATATATATATATATATATATATAGTAGACAATAAAAGTGGAAAATGAAGTAACAAAATAATATATTAGGAAATATAGAATGATTGATTTTTTTTAAATAAGTGTATAATTACATTTAGTTGGGGATAAAGGGGACTATTTATACCAAGGTATTTTGAAGCCTAATGCTTCTCATCAGAAGAATGGAGAAGATGCTAGGTAACATAATGGGGATTTGACGTCTAGCGAGATATTTTTTTTTACATAGGCATCACCACTTATCAATACCAAGAGGCCACTCGAGGATAAGGGTTAAAGAGTGTACAGTAGAAATTGGACAATATAGTAATCGTTAGTAATGGAAATTCGGTAAATTTGTTAACAAGTGCAATGGCTCATCAAGAACTTGTTTACGTTAGACTGAAGACAACCAAGTTGTAGTCAGCTGGGAAGCAGGAAAAAGGGAGACAATTCTACAGGCGTGCAGTTCTAAGAAAGAAGCTTTATTCATGGAATCTACGTGTACGTTTAGGCACAGATAAAGAGTGGGTTGAATTATTGATAGAGTTTTCAGCTAGACGAGTGTTTCTTGTGAAAGGTTGGGCGAGGGGGGACCATAGACTGAAGCTCAGTCGAACACTTTCCATGAAAATAACGATACAGCAGAGATAAACTCGCAACATCTCTTCTGTGAGATAGAGGTTGCAGCGAAGAGAAAAGGACATCTCCTTCGAGGCTACGAAGGGTATTTTGAACTCTATTAAGGCAGGGCAAGTACTTTCTATCAGCTCCTGCCCAGATGTGGCAACAGTATTCCATCCTTGGATTACCTGGCTCTTATATAGATAGAGAATTGCATCAGCAGTGAGATATGTACTGGATCGATAGAAGGATCCGACCATTTTTCCAGCGGCCTTGGCAACAGATTTGATGTACTTGTCAAAACTTGAGGCTTCCTGAAGACGAGGGCCATCCACTTCAATTGACGCCAGATGTAGATCAGAACGTTGATGATGTAAAGAGAGAAACTTAGTTTTAGATGCATTAAAAGTAACTAGCAACTCTTTTCCCCATTGCACCACGTGTTCAAGATCAGAGGAGAGAGAATCGGAGAGAACTTGGTCGTTTACTGTCTTAGATGTGCTACCATTAATGGTAGTGCCAATAGCATAAATGTCTACAAATGATGTAAGGATGTGATTTGGAAGATCATTAATGTAGATCAGGAAGAGAGTTGGGCCCAGGACGGACCCCTGAGGGAATCCAGAATTAATACGGTGAGCTTTTTATTTTTGCCCATCAACTACTACTCTTATGAACCTATCAGAAAGAAATGATTTAATAATTGAGAAGACATTTTAGGCTATAGCATAGCTAGAAATCTTGTGAAGTAACCCTTTATGCCATACCCTATCAAAGATATGTTAAGAGTTATTGCCCTAGAAAGGTTGCCCCCGTCGAGAATCGCTAATCCTATGAGATATAGCTGTAAGGTTATTTTTGCTGAGATGGTTGATTACTTCCGTATTTAACACAGATTCCAGCAACTTACTCATGACACACAGGAGATTTATTGGCCTGTACTGAGAGGGGGATGAACGATCACCTGAATTCTTAAATACAGGGCATACTGATTAGTTTTTCCAGGGTGATGGGAAGCAATTCTCCTTAAGACAACGTTTAAACAGTTTCGTTAGTATGGGCGCTAATTCTGGTTGAAGTGTTTTAGTACTATAATTGGAATACCGTCAGAGCCGGTTGCTTTACTGGAATCAAGGTTATGATTAGCTTGGTAACATCACGTACAGATATATGATTCATCAGGAACAAAATAAATTAATACATTTATTGTTGTCAGGGGAACTTTATCTAATTCTAAGATAAAGGAGGAATGTATTATATAAAGTGTAATGTAAAAAGGTGTATAGGGTTTCTATCATAGTCTTAAATAATGCAGGTAGCTTATGTGTTTAAGACTAAAGGAGATGTATAGGGGTGGTTGGGTTGTGGTTCTATTTTATCCGTATATAAGATGTATAGTATCTATGTAGGGGTTTACGTTAAAAGGTTTTTATCGAAAGAGGTAACCGAGACAACAACAGTACTAAAGACAGGGAGTCAAATACGATGATCATTATGATAGCTTGTCACGTTCTTTAAAAGTCTTTACATAAGGAATTTATCATATGACCCATTCACGCATGCGCATTCATGAAGCAATTGACAACCAGATTAAAATCCGATGACTCCTACGTACAAATTTTCCACTGTTGGCCTTTTAGCAGCCATTTCTCCGGATGAAAATTGATTAAAAAATATTTCAGATGTCTGAATACCCTATATATTAGATTTCAAGTCTGTAGATTAAAAATTCGTTGAGTATATAGGTTGAGAATTGGTCTCACGCACATTCTCACTTGTGACATGAATTTTCTAATGGATTGGGATCAGGACTTCTAGAATATTTATCTGGTTGTCATTTATCGATATAATGGCAGTTTATTTGGGATAATTTTCTGTTGAAGCGTTCATTATGAATCCAGAGTTATCGTTTTCGCACCCTTCCTGATGTTTCACTCGATAATCTGTGAATACTGCTGTTTTTTTTAATTCATGATGCCATCAACCTTGACTACACTGCCTGAGCAACTAGCAGAGAAAGAATAGTAAAATATGATGCTACCGTCCACATGTCTTAGACGTTCTTGTGGTTTTATCCTTTTTCCAAACTCTAGAAAGATCCATATGCCTAGATAATTCAAGTTTTTTTTTATCTCTCCAGTAACTCTTATACGGTAAGTGATATCATCTTGTGTGATTGTTTTTATTAAGCGTTTTGAATTTATCGCCTGCCAGTATTCGAGTCGGCTTTTTTTTTCCGGCAACAGTTCCTGTTGCATACCGTAAACTAACAGAAGATACCGACGCGGTGTGGAGCCAGGTTCTGGAACACATGACCTTCATATGTATGTGAGGAAGGGTGACGTTTCTCATGCTCGGTCACTCCTAACACAATCTTCTACCTTTATGAGCGCCAAATACGTTCCAAGATGGAGTATTGCTACCATTTCTGGGAAGGAACTATTCAGAGCACTATTTCTTTCCTTGACAAGGTCCAGAACCGACTTCGAAATCTAGTAGGCGGCATTTTTCTCCTCCCTGCTACCTCTTTCTCACAGAAGGGACGTTGTGAGTTTATATCTACTCTATCCTTACTTTCAATCTATGCCGTCCCGTGAAACATTCAGAAAATAGACTCGTCTAGCCACAACCACTGTCAAACATTTCCCTTACTCTTTCTCTGTACATAAGAGTAAATGGAAATTCCATGAACAAACATTCTTTCCAAGAGATACACAATAGTGCGAGGCTACTTCTCAACTGACTATAACATCGCTATATTCATACCTGCTACCTGGTACTAATTAATTCTGGAGATGTATTTGGGCCTTAATAAATGAGGACTCTTTAGAAAAGGAAACAAAAACAAAATTTAAAAAAAAATAGTGTTGAGACGATTAATCGGAATCGGGAATCGGAAAAATCGGAATTGGAAAAAATTGATTCCTATTTTCCGATGCCAAAACGATTCTTTTAATTGTCCTTTTTTTCTGATTTTGTTTAAAGCAAAATCTTCCATTGCTGGTAATAATGATAAAACAATGAATATCAACTGATTTTAAATTACCATTAAAGCTAAAATCGATAGATCATCCCCCATAAATGTATTTGGACGTTAAGGAAAAGATCTGCACATTTAACATGTGTTTTTACGAAAATCGCGGAAAATAACAACTCTATAATTAAATAATTAGAGATTTATAAAGAATCAGAATCGGTTATTTTATCAGAATCGGGAATTTAGCACGAAATCGGTAATTGTATTGGAATCAGGAAAAATATTGGAATGGTCCCATCACTATATATAAAAAAAGAAACTTCTCGGTAACCACAATGCTGCATTTACTCCAGGGACCGTACTACTTAATATCATACTAAATTTGTTAAAGTTTTAATTTTTTTTACTAAAATATATTCATATAAAAAGATTTCATTGAAACCAACATTTTTGTTTTATCCTAGCCTTAAAATCGTGAAAAAGAAAAAAAGGGGGAAACTCGGAAAAATAGAAAATGAGAACTTGTCGGGACACCATCGCTCTTCATCTAACTTTTTTAGCAACCTCAACACCTCCTCCCAAACCTCTTTTCGTATTTTTATTTGTCTGTTGCTTCATCGACGGATGTTTTGGCGCTAATTGCTTTGTTTGTTTTGCAGCTCGACTCGTCGAAGTCAGCTCTTCTGATTGGCGGTTTCAGACGTACGTGGCTTGAGTAGAGGGTAGTGAATCAGATATACAAAAAACAGCGGTGGACGGTCGGGAAGGGGTGTATCGGGCATCGAATTAGAACGCTCCATTTGATAGAGAAATTCAAAAAGTTCCATTCTTTTGCAATAAAGTAAAAAAAAAAAAAATAAAAAAAAATAAAAGAAATAGAAACATCAACAGAAAAAGTTCTCGGTATGTGCTAACAATTATGTTTTTTTTTTAATTTGACAATTATTCGTAAACTATCAAAAAAAAATAATAACAAAAAATAAATAAATAAATAAATCAAGAAAAAAAACCCGAAACAAAGAAAAAAAAAACAAAAAACAAAAAAAAAAAACATAAATAAAACTAAAAGGTTTCGGCCAGAGAAGATCGTTTTAATTCCAGACTGACTCATTTCACAAATTCTTCGTTTTCGCGTTTTGTTTTCTGTTCTTAATTTGTCGCCCATTTATTCCTTTTTTCACAAGTTCTTTGGTTGCTTTAGTACACTACCGGGAAACAGTTTTTCTCTGAACATAACCTGTACCCTGTCTTAGGTTGAGCATACTGGTAAGTGAAATTTTAAAAAATGCCACTAGCATATAAATGCAATGCTCTTTTTAAAAATTGTTTTTTTCCCCACTTCAAACAAGGCACAGCAGGACTTGGATGTAAGAGTTTACTATTTGGGACATAATTTGCAGGGACACTATGTAGGGAGTTGAGTAGCAAGATGTATGTTTACATTTCACTTGAACTGCTGTACGTCAGTAGAATCGGGGATCCTGGATGGACATCAAAGGTTTAGCAGTTTTAGAGAAGAAACTATTGAAGTAGAAGGATGCAGGATGGGGATTTTTCTGCTAGTTGAGTTAGTCGATAGTATCGACGTTGAAAGAAGTAAAAGGGCTTGGAGTTCGTTGGCGCACATTCCATTAAAATGTTTGTAAAATAGGCAAAGGGATGCAACGTTTCAATGGGATAGTGATTTGAGTTTGGTTGACAGCACGGAACCTGTTAGGATGGCCACTCTTTTTTTTTTTTAACCCTGTCTAGTAGTGAAAGCTTAGTAGCAGATTCACCAGTCCAAATGTGGTAAAAATATGCCTACATAGGCGAAACGTTCTTCCTTGTAGAGGTATAGTAAACTTTCAAGCGTAAATAACTTTCAAGTGCGGTAGAGAGAATCCCACCGTATTTGCAGCAGTCTTGGCAATGCCCTTGATATATTTGTTCCAATTCATGTTCTCTTTGAACATCAAGCCAAGAATGAAGATCATTCGGGTAGAGTATCATTAGTAGGGCTGTGACAACAGAATATTCGTTTCACTCTCAAGTATATATCCGACACAGTAAGACACAGTCAATCAACTGAGAACCACATCAGTCTATATAATAACATATAAGATATTAACGGATATATACTTCACAGTGAAAACAATGAAAAGAATATGCTGTTGTCACAGCTCTAATCAATAGACATGGCTATCAATGGTTTAGAAGATTTCTTGTAATTATTAAAGAAAAGAAGCTTAGGCTAGCTACCATCCATTTATGTCTCAATCCAATTAGAGACCGAGGGTATTCCTCTAGGGTGTCAGTCATTTCCTTAGATATCATTCAATCTTTTTCCCCTTGTGTGGGTTATAGAGCGTGGTGCCATCGGCAAATAGACACATCTCGAAGGCAATTTATCTAGGAGGTCATTTATCTAAAAGTGGAATAATAAAGATCAAAATATCGACCCCTTGGGCGCACTCATATTTATATTATGCTGTTTTGAAGTACAACCATCGAAGACAACCTGTTTTCCTCTCATTTAAACAAAGATTTGATTATGTAATGTGAATATTAATAACATATGATTTCATTTTCATGAGAAGATCATAGTGTTATAGCTTGTAAAAGTTCCTAGATATATCTAGATCTACTGCCCTGGCGTCGTCTACCTTGTACAGTGCATGGTATATACGTTCAGAGATTACAATTAGGATATCTGCTGCAGAACGAGCGTACCTAAATTCATACTGTGTTTGTCTTTAAGAAAGATTTGATTATGTTAAGTATTAGTTCACCTTGTACAAACTAAATTGTGTAAATAAATTGAGCTTCCGGAATTTGACAATGTTTACTATTGGGATTTCACATACTTTAGCAGCAGTCAAGAAGTCTAGAGGTTATAAGCGCCGACTGTCGCATAGAAAGTCGAAGTTTGATTTCGGCGTAAAAGTTGTGTGTCTAGCCGCATTGAAGAGCTATCATCCAGCTTAACAGTCTATCCGCATATACATAAAGTATTCTCCCTTTTTTAGGATACTATGTAAATTAGTAAGTGAACTAATAACAGCATCAAATGATTATAAGGCCATTTCCGGAGGAAAATCTTCAAGCAAAATAAATAAATAGATAAAAATAAATAAATAAATAAATAAAAATAAAAAGCATTTCCCACAGAAATCAGTTCCTAAAAGAAGCCAACGATTCATGTCATAAAACCCCGGCATTTTACATTCACATGTTGAGCTGCATCAACAAAATATCCCTGTAATTATATATTGCTGTTTGTTTGTGCGCGAAACAATTGTCAAGTTATATTGAATTGTTTTGAAATTCGCAAGAAAAGTTGATAAGGACTTGGTCATTGGAATTTAAATTACAATTTATATGCTCCGTAATGTGAACAGTCATCGATCTTTTACTGTGAACAGGACTGGCAAATTCTCTTTAAAAAATACACACATATACACGCATATATATATGGTAATTATCACTTCTTGACAGAAAAAAGACCATATTTCCTTATTGTGGATTATTCTTTTTAGTATTCTTATATATATATATATATATATCGCCAGGCTATCGAGTGTTTTTAAAAATACACGTCGTGTTATGTCTAGCTAGCTAACCAATCAGAATCATTGATATTCCCTCCCATGGGTTAATGCTTCCGTTAGCGAATGGCAGGACTTCTCTCAAAATTTTAACTGACTTTTACTTTTTTCTTGTCTTGTTTTGTATAGGATTCAATTTTTAGTAGATTTTCCAATAGAACTTAGTTTCGATCAGTACTTAATCCGTCACGCCACTAGCCCCTGCGGACTTCTATCCGGTCATGGCCGACGGAACGAAAGAATACTACCCTAATTGATTAAATAAAAAGTTCTTTTCAAAATTCTGTATAGATTCTTGAGTTCGGCAGAATAATTATTGAGTTTGGCAAGATATACATGAAGAAGGTTGGAGGTTACATCGGTCGAACGTTCTGAGAGTAAAAGAGAATAGTAGTCAAAATAATCTAAACAATAGAATTACCTAAAACTTCCGGAAGTATTTTCAGCATTGCGAAACACATGTTGTCCTCGGAATATTACCTTTTTTTTTTCTCATTCGTTCATGCCTAGCCACACGCATGGAGGATTCTTAGGTGAATTGACAATATAAATAGGTCCGTAATGATAGGAGGATGACAACGACTGCGACAAAAGTATTTCTTTGACAAGAAAGATGTCATCGTCGTCGTTGTTGTTGTTGTTGTTGTTGGTGGTGGTGGTGTGGTGGGGGTGATTGGCTGATGTAACGAGATAAAATTGACGCTCGACAAGACGAGAAGCAGCTGTCAGGGCCGATTGACTGTTTGTCAATAACGCAGACATCTTTCTTACTTTTTTTTTTATCTTTTGGAAGAAAGAGAAGAAATCGCTTGCAGATATATCGTCGCCCTCCTTCGATTGCAGATTGGCGTGGCGAGAACGACACTTCAAACCCTATTAAGCATATCAAGGGTATAAATACGATTGATATAAGTATCGACTCCCGAAGAACAAACAATTAAGGAGGTGGGTGCCGTTCGGGTTACGCTGGGGATGAGATATATTTTCTTAAATTCCGAGCATCTTTTGCGGTGACAAATAACAAAAACAAGGCAAATATAGCAGCTTATTCCGTGTTCTCGCATCGGCGGTTTACGAGATGGCTTCATTTACTTAGACTTGGGAGCTCCTGCATCGTGCCAGACATGATGCAGTCAAAGTAAACAATCATTTTCGGTCTGAAGCCAGCCCCACAGCATCCCGTCAGTTTTTACCTGTTGCAATCAAATACCTTCAAAATATCTGCTTTCAGTTCATTTTTGGTCTTCTTTTTTTCATCAGAATTTCATTGCAGCACTTGGTGACAATTCTCCCTAGGGCCAATTTTAAAGTATACCAGAGCCTGTTGCTTAGTGCAACCTCTGACGTTTTGGCTATTTTTTACTTTCAGGTAAAATTATTTAGTAATTAAAATTTATTTTCTATGGTTTAATAATTAAAAAAAAAACAATTAAAAAAAAACAATTAAAAAAACAACAATTTTATTCGATTTTTAAACATTCATTTTTACTAGTGGGGCGCATTGCTTTGCCCAGGCGTAACCACACTTAAACATATTGTAATTCATGCAGATTTCGTATTTATTCTAATGGTACCAGTTTTCTCTTGAAAAATATATTGTATTTAATATATAGTAGTAATTTCAAAAGTTAAAAACAAATGACTTGAGGAACATCACCTAATATCAAAACTAAAACACTTAGCGCCCGAGAGGCGTCTCCTACCGAGGTAGCAATCGAGAGATAGATGAGAAAAAAATATTAAACGACTTGAGGAAATAAATTGAATTTGAGCATGCGGAGAAAGAAGTTAAAACATGTCGGCAAATTGTAATGAACAGACTGAACTTTAACCTGCTGATATATCTCTGTTAGGTTATTTATCCACCCAAACGAAGAATTTACTCGTTATAAATCATCCTTGTTATATGATAACTATTCTATGTTAATTTCAGTGTTATTTGACCAGTCATATAAGTGTTTATCATTTACAAAATTTACACACAAACAGTCAGACACACACATCTACTGGTTTATTGATATATATTACTGAAAGACCGCCCGGCATTGCCCGGTAATAAAATACGCTTAAATATGATATTTTGATTAATGCAGATTTCGTATTTATTATTATATTATATTGGATCCAATATATATTAATGATTTAAAAAATTTTTAAAAGTGACTCGTTCGTCGCCATCGAGACTTGAAACCAAAACGTTTTACTTAAGATTTACTTTTTCTTTTGACGTTAATGCCTGAGCTATGAAGACATGTTTGCTGCAAGGCCAAAAATCAAAACCAAAACATTAACCAGTACCTATTAAGTTACGCATGCATATCCGTAATGCTGTGGTTAGGCCTTCACTTGGCAAATTCTATTATTTAAATTTTTTACACGTTGAAACCTTTTCCCCGGATAAAACCGAAATATAATGTTTCGCATGGGTTCGAATACTCTGTATATTAAGTTTTATGTCTTTAGACCAAAATCTGACAGAAGAGTATGGTAGGAATTTTTTTTTTACACATCTATATATATATATAAATTTATATATATATATATATATATATATATATATATTTATATAGACTTGTTTGTAATATACTGAATTGTACTGGGTTCGTATGATTCGGTAAATTTTCATATTCGAGAAAGCACTTAAACTAGCTGAAGAGGAAACTGGCTTGACACAGTTGGAAATTTAAATTATAAAAATTGCTAGGAAGACCTTAATCAGATATAGTGGCGAACTGTGGACTAGAAAAGATAGAGAGGGCCATTTTGATGTCACAATGGGTCCCCAGGACTTTGCGTAGGTTTCTGACTTGGTTGGCCTTTACTTACTAAAGGAGATAGACAGGAAAATTCCAGGTTTAAATGAGGGACTTTATAGGGATAATGCACTTTTTATAGTTAATTCTAGCGATCGCATTACGGAAAAATCAAGAAAAATATCAGAATTTTTTTAAGGAATTGGGATTAGAGATAACGATTGACAGCAATTACAAGATAGTTAATTTTGTAGATGTTACCCTAAACTTAAACGATAACACATATGAACCATATCACAAACCCAACCAGAAAATATCCTACATAGATTACCAATCGAATCATCCGAAGTGTATGAAGAAGGCATTGATCCCAAAAATTTCTTAAAGAGTTTCTGAATGAGAGTCTTTTGATAAAAACAAGGAATATTACAATGAAGCTCTTATGAGATCAGGATACAATGGAAAAATAGAGTACAAGAGAACCAATAATAGTAAAAACAACAAACCTAACTAGTAATAATAACAGCGGAACAGGTAATGAAGATGGGGTACCATTAATAAGAGAAATAGACGCAAGAGACAAGTTTGGTTCAATTCGCCGTTCATTGAGCATATCAAAAATAATATACCTAGGGAATTTTACGGAATAATTGATACAAACTTCCCGCCGTAGAATAGATTAAGCAAAATAATAAATAGAAACTCGGTAAAATAATCTTTCTCGACATCAAGCAACATAACAAATACTATAATAAGCTCCAACAATAGGAAAATCAACAAAATAAGGAATAATAACGAGTTTGCATCGAATGAAAGTGTCTTGGACAGAAAATGAAATTGCAGAATACCTGACAATTGTCCGTTGGGTGGGAAATGCCTAACCTAGGAAATAATGTATAAATGCGAGATTAAGACCGACAGTACTAGGAAGATATATATTGGGGCCACGGCTTGCATTTTTCAGGAAAGATACAGAAACCATGTAGTATCCTTTAAAAAGGAAGTAGAGATGGGAACTAATAGAGAAGGTGTTAACAATAGAAGCGGGGAGGGTACAAGGGTACAAGAAATAAAAGGAGGAATACAACTGCATTAGGGGATTGGGTCAGGGAACTTAATAGAAACAATAAAGATTTTGAATCACGATGCGCAGAAAGGACGTTTTTTATATTATGGCTAGAATTAAAATTTAAATGCAAATATCAAAGATCATGCTTTAATTTTGCTTTAAACAGAAACATTCATTTCGAACGCGCCTCTGTCTTATCAAAGAACCTATTGTGGATTTTATGCGCCAGACTCTTCTTATTTTGCGGTGATAAAACCCCCAATACACTTGTGATCATAAGCTATATTAGAGGGTAAACTATGATCAAAATCGATTATCCATTTTTAATACTTATCAGGGGCATTCCAATATGAATCTTATCTAGTAACTTTGCCAGACACATAAAGTATACTCGTGTAAAATAAAAAAAAACAGCTCAGTAGTTTACGAATCCCCAAGGAACTAAATCACACTATCACACACACACAAACCTCATGTATATGAATATATATATATATATATATATATATATATATATTAAAGAGTGAAAATTAATATTTTTTTTAATTTTTTTACGTAAATATAGTCATATAGTGCTCCAATGTGCAAACCGTTTCGCTCATTATTGATCTCATCAGGTAAGAAAGAATTTGAAAATTCAAAAAAGTTGAAAAACATTTTATAATTTTAAAGGACATATGTTTCCATATCTAAAGCGTAGCATGGTTTAAACATCTTAAAACCATGCAAAAATTTTTAAAATCAATAATGATCGAAACGGTCTGCACATCGTAGCAAGAGAGGACTATATTTACGCAAAGAAAATAATATATATATATATATATATATGTGTGTGTGTGTGTGTGTGTGTGTGTGTGTGTATTCTTTGTTTTATTATAATTCAGTGATAGACACGCATGTATACGGCATGTAAAAATTTCAATAACCCTGTTAAACTTCTCTAACTGGGTTGTGATGACGTACATTCGGTTATGAATATTCCGTGTATAGTTTTGTAAAACTCTAGAATTTACAATAGTTTGTCAAACAAAAAGGTGCCATTACATGTAGTTTGAAGTAAACTTTTTTATGACTACTGATTATCATAGCCTCTTGTATATATATATATATATATATATATATATATATATATATATATATATATATATATATATATAAATCACAACGTAATGTTAGGAAAATAAACAACTATTTTATTTGTTTGAAGTTTATCACAAATATATTTCCGAGGTAGACTCCATCTTCAGTGTGTTGTTTTGTTCATTTTTTTCTTTCTTTTCTTCTTCCATGCCGTGTTGTAAATTTGGTAAAAGAAGTCTGTTTGTATAGAGCCGCGCGTTGTATCTGGCGATTGTATTTTGAAGTGTTTGAACTGTGCGTAGGTAACGCGAGAAAAACGTCAAGAATGAGAGTTCATATAGAAACGTTGTTTTAATTTGAATAAAATAAAATACGCATCAAGTGCGATTGAAAGCCAAATCACAACGTAATATTAGGAAAATAAAAAAATATTTTACTTGTTTGTAAATTTATCACAAATATATTTCAGAGGTATACTCCATCTTCAGTGTGTTGTTTTGTTTCTTTTTTTTCTTTCTTTTCTTCTCGTTTGCCATGTTGTAAATTTGGGAAAAGAAGTCTATTTGTATAGAGCCGCGCGTTGTATCTGGCGATTGTATTTTGAAGTGTTTGAACAGATATTGGAATTTAAACAACGTTTCTATTGAACTCTCATT
>NC_136483.1:169392546-169410046 GCF_053919585.1 Euprymna scolopes
TTCATATTCAAAACTAGGAAAACAAATGACTATGATTGAAATATTGGTAAAGGTGCAGTATCTTTCCACCCACAAAATTCTTTAACATTACAAGTATTATAGGTTTTGAAGGTGCTGAAAACGAAAACAACGGTTATAATCCTAGGAAATGAGTTAGTTTAAATGATATGAATACATTATAGCTTTAAAAAGTGAGAGGGGTCACTTTTCTATATTAAATCAACGCAAAACAAACACCTACTCTATAGACAAGGTAGCCATAAAGTGGGTACTCATTTTAGGTTAAATTAATATAGAAAAGTGATCGTTCATTGTTTAAAAAATAATGTGCGACCTTAAGGGCAAATGTCACACACCCCACTACAAAATTTAGGTCATTAGCTTTCACGCGAACTTTCATTTGTTAAATTCTGATATATAGTCGCCAAGATTTCGAACTTATAAAATTAAAAAAAGAGGTATATCCATCTCTCAATATATATATATATCATGATGATGATTGCTGCATTTTTCCAGATGATCGCCGTTGCATTGAGTTCTCCCAATCTTGTCGTCCATGCCATCTCAGGTGACTCTACACTCCCGCCGCAGATTTGCACATCTTGAAGCAGATGTGACATACAAATTGAGCAATTTCCATCGAGTTGATTCCTCTGGAGGTTGAATGGTATTCCTATGAACAATCACATGTCTTCTCAGACCAACAGTAGACTTGCAAACTTTGCTGCATGTTAAACAGATCGTTTGGTTCGGACTAATAGGTGCAAAGTTGACCTGAACAGGAGTTTTGTGTGATTTAAGGTGGTTGACGTAGCCAGCTTTTGACAAAAGCACTCGTTCACAAGTATCGCATTTCCAGCTCCCTGTGTCCTGATTAAGACCGTCAATTAAACCTTTGCGAAGCTCTCGCTTCAGATTGCTACGCGTAGTCAAATTAAATACTGCAATGCTCATATCTTTGGTTCTATAGGATGAAATTACACGAAAATTTGCTGGCTTTTTGAAGATTATAATACTATTGTTTTGGTTAAAACTTTATAACAATTAGTAAAAAAAAAATCCCCTATAATTTCAAACCAAAAATATACCCAAATTTACATATGTTTATATAAATAGTGTCCTAGCAGGCCAGCTTTAGTTTTGCCGCTTTTGTTGTTTCCCCTGTGGGGGTGCCAGGCCACTAATAGATTTACACTTATAGTAATGAAAAATAGACTCAGCCACACCCTTTCTTATCCTTTCCACCCTAACAGACAGCGTCATTATATTAATTAAATTAAATTAAACAAATAAATAAAAACCAAGCAAATCAAACAAATTTAAAAAATATCTATATAAAAGCAATTGGATAAAGCCTCTTCAAAAATTAAATACTCCTGATGACGATCACGGATCGAAAGAGCCTGAAGAAAAATCGCCAACAAAAATTCACTCTATTACATATTGTGTAATTACCAAAAGAAATGCTCGTCAAGTCGAGAAAATTTGCAGAAAATAAAAAAGCGGAAACCTCTGTCATGTTCAACCAAACATGCCTTGACAATGATTTGCTGCCCAATTACACACACACACACACACACACACACACACACACACACACACACACACACACACACACACACACATATATATATATATATATATATATATATATATATATATCAAATGCACTGATGCGTCTCACCTAAATTTATAAACCGCACATACAAAATTCAAAACCGTTAAACGAAATTCAAAATCATGATTTTTTGTTGCATATTTTTACATTTCCCTCTTCTTCGTTCTTCCGCTAAGCATTTACGCATATCGCATCGACTGACATAATGGACCAGCAAGAATTGAAAATAACCTTTTTTGCCGCGGTTGTTATTTGGTGTTCTGCTACCGACCCCCTCCCCCACTCCACACCCTCCCTATCAAGACACATGGTTTACCATGGTTTACCAATTCTTAATATTTACAGTCGATTGGCGTCATTACAGGCTTCAACAAATACGCAATACATTTATCACTTCTCTGCTTTTTTTTTGTTCCTTACTCAAGTGGAAATCCGTTTCCCTTTGTTTAAGCGGAAATTGCCAATTAACTTTAACAAAGGGAATTCATTTAAAATTTTTTTTTTAAATCAAAATACTTTCCTCGTCGTTTTTTAGACTTGATTTATGTTAACGCGAATAGTAGAGCAATTCATGCCTCCATCTATCTATCTATCTATCTATCTATCTACACACACACACATATATATAATAAGTAAGTTATAAACATATATATGGTAATTAAGTTAAACAGAATATTCCGCGTTTCATTCTCGTGAGAATTCTTCAGGGATATTATGTGTAGCTTAATTGCCATATATATTTAAAAAAAAAACATGTCCGGAGAGGCTGGACATAAGTAAAACGAATACCTTGCTCAAGAAAATACAGGGTGAGTTACGGGAAACTAATGTTTTTAAAACTTTCTATTCCAATTAAAGAAAAAACAACAATCTTTTATACAAAATTTCATACAAAAATACCTTAAAAATACTTGAACAAAAAACGACAATTTTGTTTCCAGTTCTCCTTTACAAAAACTTTTTTTAAAAATGGCAAAATATATTTAAAAAAATGTTTTTTTTCTTTGAACTTTTAAAAAACATTTCCTTCAAATTATTTTACTTCCGCCCAATTTATTTTTGCCCCTTTTAACCTTTTTTTTTACAGTTATTATTTAAAAAATGAATAATAAAACGCGGTAGGTCGTTTTTTGTTTTTTGGTTTCAACATTTTACATTTATTCATTTTACTATTTTCTTTTACGTAGAGTATTTATGATTTTATCGGTGACGCTCGGCAAAATATCTGAATATCTATCCATCTATATATATATATATATATATATATATATATATATATATATATATATATATACAATTCTCCTCTGGACCAAAGTACACTGGGTTTGTTCAAACAGATGCCGCATATAACTTTGTTATGCCTAGACTTTAACACCTATATTATTTTACTTTTGAACACCATCTTACACACATTTGTCACTATAATAAAATCCTAGATTACATACTAGTAGAACCATCATCACAGTCGCGTAAACCTACAGTGGAAGTAGTTGTTATTTTTTCCTCTAAATAAAAAGTACTCTTACCGCTCCCATTACCTAAACCACTACCAATAATTTCCCCCACTCTTTATATGTGCCTAAACCTAAACGTAGACTCGAGGAACAAAGTTTTTTTTTTCTTAGAACTGCACACCGTGGAATACTCTTCCCCTTTCCTGTTTCCCAGCTAACTACAATATGATCTTTTACAAGTTCAACGTGAACAAGTTCTTGATGAACCGCCCCCTTAAATAATCCAGTTTACCAAATTTCCACCACTAACCGTTACTGCGATATTGTCTCATTGACTACTGTATACCCATTAACCCTTATCCTCAAGTGGCATGAAGGCCTAGATAAATGGTTACACTTTTATAAAAAAAAGTATATACATAATTCTGAATATTTATTTTTACATACAGAGAAGTGTTTCAGGTTAATGTAATTTGAAATACATCAGTGTAAGAAATTTATTATTGCTTGTCCGAGGATTTGAACACAGTTGCGCAGTCGTGTATTCCCCTCGAGACTACCACTATATGTATTTGTATTTAAAATATTTATTCTATCTAGAAACACGTGTGCTTCCTGCTTATTATATCTCAATATATATATATATATATATATATATATATATATATATATATATATATATATATATATATATATATATATATATATGGGTCGTTGGGTCATTATGTTATAATAGCTATGGAATTAACGTATGAGCGTGGTACTTGTAACGTAAAGAAAATAGATCTTTGTGACATAACAGAAACATTTCTATAAAATAGAAAAAAGAAAATAGATAAATTTCTATGAGTCGTTCTGTTTATAATTGTTTATTTTTGAAAAAAAAAAGTACAACCATTGAATTATAAATGCTTTGCCATACTTATATGTAAATGTGCACTGAACAGATACCATAATACTTAAAGTTAAATTCAAATTTTGATATATCTTTTAATTTAAATGTGAAAAAAAAACAATTGGGACGCTGAAAACGTACACAGTAAAACAATACGTTTTATGTTTGCGTTGATTATTTATTTGTAACACAAATTAAAAAAAACATTTTCAGGGTTATTTATTTATGTTGTTAGTGTAGCAGAAAATGTATGAATGTTTTTAAGAAAGGTTTAAAAAAATTGCGAATAAATTAAAAAAAGGAAGGCGGTAGGTAAATCGCCGTTGTAAATTGTTCTTATGGTCGTCAATGGGTCAAAGTTGATTTATTTATAAGAACATTGTAACAGTATAGTTGTAATACAGAATAGTTGCAAAACATCCTCACCCTTCCCATGTTTAATAAAAATTTCTAAATAATAACGGTATATGTCAGTGCACAGGTCAAATTCTGCAAACGTATGTATTTGTGTTCATTTGTTTACGTTGTTATGGGTTTATGTTTATGTACGCATGCGCAACTGGAAGTCGTAAACCGGATGTTGGGTTACAACACCCGTTACAATGTCATTTGAGTTACATATACATATATATATATATATTATCTATCTTTTTTATTTATAGTTATGTCTCGGAAGTAGAGTGAAAAGCACATCTTATTTTTCTTTTATTAATATTATTTTTTTTTCCTTGTACACGTTTGTGAATTATTCCATGGATTTCTGCCTTTGGGTTATTATGGACCATCTTCTTCCAATTACGGGATTTCCTTGGATTTTACTTGTACAAATGGAAATTCTTTTAACTTTCTTGAAGTTTTACATTTGGATGTTACCGTCACTGGATTTTTTTATCTTCCACCAGTATCCATTCATGTGTAATCACCTTTTTCTTTACCATATTCCCTCTGCTTCACTTTTTTTGTTTTCAAGTAAGATCTTTGCCTTACTTGTTGTTTCATCAAATACTTCCGCATGCAAAATCCGATCCCGCATTTTGCTAATTCCTACCCTCTGATGAGAAGGAGATTATTTCTTCGAAACTCCGCGGATTAAGGACTATCCATTTATCTAGTGTTTCCTTTTCAGATTAAATATGTTTTTAACTCATTTCAAAGTGTATTTTAACATGTTTTATTAACTGTTTGCTCATATATATATATATATATATATATATATATATATATATATATATATATATACTATTTTTAATTGATGTTGCACTGTATTATTCATAAATGTTCTCATAGTGTATAAAACTAGATTTAGTATCATTATCACCTAACATATGTGTCGTTTTCTGGAGCATTTATTCTTATTATGGAAATTGTTCAAGACAAGGCTAGAAGCAACTTGATGTAAAGAACTAACAATATAACTTCAATGTCAGCGATAAGTGTTAGATGGAATAGATTTTGACTCAGAAAACAGCAATTTATGCGTCTTTGTCAGAAACACCGCGCATGGAATATAAAGACTAAAGGTCATAAATAAGAGAAGGATTAGTTACGAGACTGTAAGCAGTAAAACCAAGATTATATTTCTACTCACCTTAAGTGTTAGATCGAATACATTCTAACATAAAAACAGCAATTTTTCCCTCTTCGCTCATGGAATTAGAACTACAGAACAAAATAAGGGAAGCGAAAGTAACGCGGCTCTTGAAAGAAAACCATTCAGTACCGATTTCCCAGTTTGACGCACATGTAGAAGGTCAAGGTCAAGCTAATATGTTAATTCGTTTATCGGTTTATCCGTTAAAATATTTAGCATTACTCATTTCTGAAGTGACAAAATGTGCCCATTCATTCATTTGATTGGCAAAGAATAAATTCTCAAGCGATTGTCATTTGCAAGAGGAAAAAGTCAGTGAGAATTTAGGGGCACAAAGAGAAACTATATAGGGGCAAAACCGTGGAGATCCGACCAGCGTCTGTCCAAGGCCACCTTGAAGCCCTGTAGTGTGGGCTACTTTACGACCTCATCTAATAGCTGGTTCTCCGGAGATGCCACTCTGAGAACGCTGCTTGGTGTCGAAGCCTCCGGAACTGTCGGAGGTAGACCTTTTTCGCCTGCCAACGATGGGGGCCAGGGGTGGAGAGCAGGCCCCGGTCCAGGCCACACAGTCTATGAAAGATGTTGTAGACTAAGATGTGATTGCCTCGAAGCCTACTGCGCACAAGGGAAACAGATTTAGAGCCCTTAAACGTTACTCATAGAATAGACCGTAACAAGGCGAAGGAATACACTTCAGGGGTATCAAAGTTTTGTCAAATAATTCCAGCTACAAAGGAACGGTTGATTCCAAATCACCGATTGCTGAATAGTCAGAACATATCTGTCTTTTTTGATTCGATAAAGACAATTTCAACTTTGTCATGAATTTGCTGTTTTTCTTTAAAGCAAATATTTAACATGAACAAAAAAATGAAAAAAAGATTTTTGCACTTAGAATGTCACACAGATTTTACTGCCAAAACCTGATCAGACAAACCGAATTTCTTATGACAGACGTGCACTTGCCTGCGCAATCCAGAATCATTCGTAAAATCGTTCTCGTTTTTTTTTTTACGTTATATATATATATATATTTTTAGTTATTTATTTTCTTTTGCTATTTATCCCATTTTTATTCCCAATTGACGATCTGACGAGCTCTCATTCAGGGAAGTATTTTGAGTTGCAAAAATAGCTTTGAGATATATATATATATATATATATATATATATATATATATCTATATATATATATATATATAAATAAAATAAAATGGAATAAGTGCGATTGAAAAAAAAAACAAAAACAAAAGGGAATTTCATTTTTATTTCATTTATTGACTTGTTTCAACTTTTAGCTTTAACAACCTCATTCGTTTCGACAGCTAAAGCCCCATTCAATCCATACAATCTCATGTTCTCTCTCTCTCTCTCTCTCTCTCTCTTTCTCTCTCTCTCTCTCGTATTCTTACTCACACACAATCATATATATATATATATATATATATATATACACAGCTACATTATGTTCCTCTTGGCAGGGTTGTTGGCGTTTTGCAGGTAATGGTGTGAACTATTTTTCACACTTTGTCGAGCGGCGCCATTCGTTCCCATGTGGATCGTCGGAAGATGAAGGCGGTAGAACTAATGCCGGTAAATACGATTGATTGGTCTAATCTGTAATCTGCCACTTGATGAAAGGTTTAAAATAGTGCCATTTTCTGTGGGAAAGTAGAGCGTTTTTTTTTTGGCAAAGGAAAGATGATTGAGAAAAATACATGAAAAATGCTTGGTTGAATTTTACAAAAAAAAAAAAAAAATGATTTCTGCTACTCCAGCGACGTAACTGCGCTTATCACTTTATTTCATATCGACACGCACATACGTATGCATTGCCGACGACTATTAAACAGATGTACATACAGTTAGGTATATATATATATATATATATATATATATATATATATATATATATATATAACATAAACATGTTATGTGTGTATGTGTGTATGTATACAGGGTGAGCCCCAAAACAC
Organism: Euprymna scolopes; assembly: GCF_053919585.1. Taxonomy (NCBI): domain Eukaryota; kingdom Metazoa; phylum Mollusca; class Cephalopoda; order Sepiida; family Sepiolidae; genus Euprymna; species Euprymna scolopes. The sequence goes on from NC_136483.1 coordinate 169,400,083, forward strand.
GGGCCCCAACTCTAATTAGGCCTCGTTTCTTAGTGTTTTGTCCGAATGAAATGAAACTTTGGTCATAACTAGTTTATTATATTCAAAACATCACATCAAAGCACGAGGGTCTTTGGCTTTTTTTTTCTCCGTTGACTGTAAAATGCTCAGAAAAACATATGAAATCCTCTGTTTTTTTTGTGTCACCCTGTATATATATATATATATATATATATATATATATATATATATATATATATATATATATATATATATAGGGCAAAATAAGATAATTTAAAATTTACAATTACATTTATTATTCGTCAGAATACTTCAAAAACAATTTTCAAAGTCCTTATTCCGCGGAATTTTAAAGAATGCAACTCTGACTATTCTTGTTTGCTCTCTCTCTCTCCCCCTCTGTCTGTCTGTCTCTCTCTCTCTCTCTGTGTCTCTCTCTCTCTCTATATATATATATATATATGTATATATACATATAGGAAACAATAAGATTGGAAAATGAAGACACAAAAACTATATATTGGTTAATATAGATTGATTCATTTATTTAATAAAGGTATACAAACATTTATTTGGGGGATATAGGGGACTCTTTATACCAAGGTATTTCGAAGCCTAATGCTTCTCATCAGAAGAGTAGACAAGATGCTAGATAACATAATGGGGATGCGACGTCTAGCGTGGTATTCATCATGAACGAAATAAATCAATGAAAATACTGATGTTGTTAGGGGGTATTATATCGAATTCTAAGATAAAGGAGGAGCGTATTATTTTTCTGTATAAGCCCCAATACAATTTGTTGAGTTTTATGTTATCCCGATAAGTCTCTTCTTATAGAATTGAATTTAATCTATTCTCCTAATCATTAAATACCTACAGACACTAGCGTTTCATCCTTCCTGGAATCATCAGTGCAAGGTATCATGATTAACGCCAGTCGAGAGACTCGAACCTCGGCAACAAAAGTCATGTCTGGCTTCATCAGAAAGGACCCGAACCACTAGGCTACGGTGAACCGCGAGAGATACAAGTTGAAATTAAACATGTATTCTTATTAAATGCTTTTAGTGTCAGTCATAGTGATCTAATCATTATATGACAATCTGCGCGTATCAGCGAAGTTGACCGACTTTATTACAACTGACTGTGCTCAACGATAAGGAACAAGTTTCTTAAAGGGGCTGACATTATTTCTTACTATAATAATTATTAAATACCTACAGCCACTAGTGTTTCATCCTTTATATATATATATATATATATATATATATATATATATATATATATGAGCAAGTAGATAATAAAACATGCCAAAAGACACTTAAAAAAAAACATATTTAATTTGAAAATGAAACACCAAATAAGTGGATAGTCCTTAATCCGCAGAGTTTCGAAGAAATACTTTCCTTCTAATCAGAGGGTAGGATTTAACAAAATGCGGGATCGGATTTTGCTTGCAAAAGTATTTAATGAAACTACAAGTAAGTCATAGATCTTACTTGATAACAAAAAGTGAAGAAGAGGGAATAGGGCGATGAAAAAAAAGTGATTTCACTTTTTTGTTTTATTTTACTTCAGTCGAAGTTCTCAGAAATCAAGGGGCCCACAACCAGGGGCTAACACTTGAACTCTATATGAGATACATAGATATTCGAATGTTCCATTTAAGTTCTTTATCTCTCAAGCACTGAGTTAGTAAAGAATTGACGTGAATGGATAGTCTTGTGAAGGGTAAAGTATCCAATGACGGTAAAATCCAAAAATGCAGAATCCAAGAAAGTTATATATATATATATATATATATATATATATATATATATATATATATATATATATATATATATACTGGTAAGGAGAACCCGACGTTGTCTAGGATTGAATAAGGATCAACAAATTTTCCCCTTTTCGTCGGGTTCTCCTATCAGTGTCCAATATTCAAATCAAATCAATTGATTGCCTACTCTAGCCGGAGACTGACTGCGGTGTTACGGGAGGAAGCTTCACATGCAGTGACTTAGTCCACAATAGATTGCAGTCTATATTGCACCGAAGATAATCTACTGTTGATTTTATAAAAGAATTTGTAAATAATGGCTTCACTTAAAGTTTAAAATGTAAAGGTCAAGCATCATGGTTCAATCGTGATTTAAACAGAAACATTCAATTCGAACGCGGCCTTTTCTTATCAAGGAACCAACTGTTGATTTTATGAAGTTATTTTTACATAATCACTTGAATGAAAGTGAAACGTACAAAAACCAAGCATCATGGTTAAGCTGTGCTCTAATAAGAAACATCCATTTCAAAAATGCTCCTGTCTTATAAAAGAATATACAGTTGATTTTATAGGCTAAACCTTTTTGTTTGTGCGATGATAACACTTTCCAAATGCACTTGTGATGTTAGATTGTATAAAAGTGCTAACTTTGGTCAAAATCGAATTTCCTTCTTTAAGCGGATTTTTCTTTGATTATCGATTTTCATACTTATCAGACGAATGCCGATAGTAAACCTACGTACAAACACTCCCAAACAAAGCACAGCTGTTTTTGAGTTAATAGGGAACGAACTCACACAGACAATGTTCCTATTATATAATAGTACACACACACACACACACACACACACACACACACACACACACATATATATATGTGTGTGTGTGTGTGTGTGTGCGCGTGTGCGCGCGTGTGCGTGTGTGTACTATTATATAATAGGAGCATTGTATGTGTGAGTGTGTCTAAAATTTAAGTTCAATAATTCGTTCATTAGTTATATACACACATATGTACATACACATACATCCATATGCACACACAAACACACACACACACACACACATATATATATATGTGTGTGTGTGTTTGTGTGTGCATATGGATGTATGTGTACGTACATATGTGTATATATAACTAATGAACGAATTATTGAACTTGAAGATTCGGAATTAATTCCTGTAAATTAGAAAAAGATTACGACAAATTTATTCTCAGAGAAAGAATGCAAAAAATTACAATTTATTCAATAATCCATGAATTTTCAATAAATAGTTCATCTCATAACAAGAAATGTTTTAAACAAAATAATTTTTATCTCTATATCTATAATAGTGAAACTCTGTGTGTATGTGTGTGTCTGTGTAGCCTATCAATTTTCAGTCTAGAGACTCGAGATCTGCCATAAGGAGTATTGAGGTGTGGGAAACAGTTCTAATTAGTTTTTGCCCAGCAATTTAGTTGTGAAGTGATCAAAGTTCAACGATTTGACCTTTCAAAACTCTACCTAACCCCTCTGACAATTTTGGGTCTAAACACTTAATATTTTAAATGTAGATTACTTGGACATGGATCAAACATTTTAATTTTATTTAAGCCCTCAAAAATGAATGTTAAGAGGTTAACATTGAGTCAAAGTTTTAAAAAATTTGACCTCTGCGGTCTCTACGAAATTACTCAGTCAATTTCTGGTCTGAACATTTGACATTTTACATAAAGAATATTCAGAGATACCGCAAGCTTTTTAATCCGTTTGGGTTGAAAATTTGAGCTCCCAAGGAGTCAAAATTCCAAAGATTTTACCTTTGCAGTGTCTAGCAGATTACTCAACCAATTTTGGGTCTAAACATCTAAGATTTATACATAACTGGCATTAAAACATGCGGCAAGCATTTTAGCAGTTTGGGGGCGAAAATTTTGCTACCAAAATGCTAAAGTTTAAAGAGTTGACCTTTGCAGATTCTACCAACTTTCGCCGCCAATTTTGGGTCTACACACTCGAACTTTTAGATGTAGGTAACTTCGACGTGGGTAAAACTTTGCATTTTGATTTGAGACCAAAAAAATAATTGTTAAGGAGTCAAAATTGGGGTCCAAATTATTAAAAAAAAAATGACCTCTGCGGCCCCCACGAAATTACTAAGACAATTTTTGATCTAAAGATTTGAAATCTTATATAAAGTGTATTCACAGGTAGGACAAGTTATGAACAGTACAATGGCCCCGAGCAAAGCCGGGCTGACCTGCTAGTATATATATATATAAACGTGACTAAAAGAGAATGCTAAAAAGAAAACTTTTCCCCTACTCTCTCTCTGTCTAAATTTAAACGGAGATTTCAAAGTGTCTTCCCTAGAAGTATGCACTTGTGGAATACTGTTCCGCTGGCGTGCTTCCCGGTTGTCTACAATATGGTAGCCTTCAAGTCCAATGTAAACAAGTTCTAGTTGAGTTGTAACCTTAAACAATCTAATTCTAACTAATTTACTCCATTACCGATTACTACACTACCACCTTACATTTATTAAATCTTATACTCGTGTGGTCTTCAGACTTGGTAAGTGGTGTTGTCTTCCTTGTAAAAAAAGAAGTGTCATTTCTTTTATTTCTCACTAATAATCTCAATCGTCTCTTTCTGTAGTTTATTTTATACACGTTATCTAGTTTCTGATGTTGTTTTTTTTCATCCTGCAATGTGGTTATTACGTTGTATGTAGAGATTCGTAAAGAAAACAAAACTTTGACACAAACATTTTTCGGTTATTTATTTCGTTCGGTTTCACTCGCAAGTCGCCGACATGTATTTACAACGCGACACAATCGATTTTCTCTTTTTTTCTGGTCTGATAGCAGTTTTTTTTAAACAACAATCCGCTTTTGCGGCGCAATAATTTCTCTAATATCCACCGGTCGGCATGATCACTTACGAAGTGATATCGGACTAACATTCACGTGCTTGTCATGCGTACCTAACATTTATTAACAACGCGTTTCTATCGGTTTCTTTTGCTCCTCCTTTTCCTTCAATCTCAATGATGCTATATGCATTTCATTCTGAGGCGTCACACTTAAGCTACATTAATTCGGCACGTGAGTCAGCAAATGCATGCGTGTCCTGACTTGGGTAATTTAAATGATGAAGCTAACGACTACGTTACACTCTTCTGCATTTTAGCAATTTACTGTGAATAGAGAATATTTATAATAAAACAATATTATAGTGGCTTTTTTTAAATATTAGTAATCGCTTTATCTTCTCTGTCGTCTATTGCACTTAAGCAAATACATAAATTACATTTATAACGTTGATCTCCCTTGACTATTTTGCTATTAGTAAAGTATAGTATATATTGCACTTCGTCGTTTCTGTCCTTGGTTAGTGAAAGCGAAATCTTGCAAGATTGAGCAGTTTTAATCTTTGACACATTAAAAAGCAACATTGTGTCTCGCTCTGCTTACGTCAGGAGATACAAAAATACGAACAGCCATTAAGGTTTACAAAGAAAAGAATAATCGTCCGACCGACGGAGCCTCTTATATGGACTGCAAAGACGAGTCATGGAAAATGCGAGGTAAAGTATTGTATACCTTTTTGTTCATTACTTTGAGTCGCTACAACGAATTACCATCTCACGGTAAGTGATATTTCAACAATCAATAAATTGGATAGAAAGATATTTTACTAGTAAGAAACTGCAAACGAATGAAAGAACACACAAAAATAGTTGTTACACATTCTTTCGTTCTCTTTTTATACAAATAAACTAAACGTTAAGATAAAGAGAAACAATACCGGCCTACAAAAAAATAAAAAGAAAATATAAAATTTAAAAAAAACACATACTACGCGAAATCAAACCATACAATGAAAACTGTCATGTGGACAGCTGCGCTTGCATTAAAAACAAAACAAAACAAAAAACAAAAACAAACACACAAAAAACAAACGCCGGTTCGAGTCAAGATGGAATCGCTCATCTGTCTATCAAGAATTCGAAAGGTGTGATTCGAGATTTAACTCGGTGCTTTTACTTGAGAATGGCAGATGAATTTTGGCATGGCAACAAAGGGGAAAGGGGAACGGCAAGACGATTGAATCGTAGGGGGCAATAAGAACGGGACTAGTCACGCATAAAATACCACTGTAACAAATGAACTGTTCGGCAAGGCGTGTAATACACACTTTAGTTCAACTGGATATATACATATATATATATATATATATATATATATATATATATATATGTGTGTGTGTGTGTGTGTGTATATGAATTCAATGAATAGTATTATTAAAAGATATTAAATGGCTAAGGGTTTTTGTGGAAACTTCTCATGACAGGTTTTTAAATAAGGATACGAAAATTAGGTAATATATTAATATTTAAATGGGCTTTTGACAAGGGATGCGTCCAGGGTAAATGTTTTCGCATGCTTCATTTCCTTTAAGGGAAATTTCTTTTAAACAATGTTCTATTGTCTAGGTGTTTTTTTTATTCAAGAAGTCTGAAGAAAGGCTGGTTTTTCAAACGCCATAATGCTTGAAATTGTCCAACCGGTATTGAAACAATTGTAACTTACAATGAAATACAAATTTTGTTGCTATCAATTCCTTTTTTGAACTTGTGTTAATAATAATAATAATAATAATAATAATAATAATAATAATAATAATAATAATATATATATATATATATTTCAGTGGACATATCATTTTTCAATTATGAAAAAGTCTATATTCCAAATTTCATGAGGTTGACCATCTTATAAGTTATTTAATTCCGTTGACATTTAAAGTTCTTGACAATTCTTGAAAATTCTTGCCCTACTATACAGTTACTGTCAAGAATTGTAAGTGCCAACTGAATTAAAGGAATATATTGAAAGACAGTCACCATCATGACATCTGGAAGATATATTTTTTTCATTTATTTATTCTATATATACATGTATATATATATATATATATATATATATATATATATATATATATATATATATATATATTAGTGTTGGGCCGATTGATCGGAATCGGAATTTATGGGGTACCAAAACTGATATCGGAATCGGAAAAAAATTGTGCCTATTTATCGATGCTAAAACGATTCATTTAATTATCTTTTCTCTTTGACTTTATTTAAAGCAAATTCTGTCACTGTAGATAGTAATAATGAAATAATAAATATTTATTGATTTTAAACCATTTGTAACACTAAAATATGTAGATCACTCAACCATACAAGTGTGTTTTTATGTTTGAGAAAATATCTGCATATTTTACGGTAATCAGGAATAGATAACTTTATTATTAAATATTTAGTGATTTATAAAGAATTAGAATCGGTTGTTGTTTCGGAATCAGGAATTTAGTACATAATTAGCAATTGTAACGGAATTGAGAGAAATATTAGAATAGTCCCCTTATATATATATATATATATATATATATATATATATATATATATATATATATATCAAATTTTAGTTATTCAAGGAATTTAAAAAATTATGCCGTGAAATGTTTGAATTTATAATCAAAAGACTTTTATTATTTAAGACAAAGAATACATTTGAAATATTATTTCGATGTCTACCATCTCTTCAGAGGAGAAAATATAAGCAAATAGTTATAATGGTTTTCACCTTATTTGCCAAAGTCAGTGAGACATAAAAAATCAACAATTAAAAGTTGTTTAAGTATTTAAATATCATAGAGTAAGGGAAGTTAATGAAAAGGATATAAAAATTCACATCCAAATTGCATGGTAAAATCCGAAGTGGATTAGATAAATTTTATTCTGAAGATTATATATATATTATGCATATATATGTATGTGTATGTACATATGTTATATGTATATATGTACATTATGTCATCACCTTAAAGAAACTCGTATCTTATCGTTGAGCACTTTCAGCTGAAATAAAAGTCGATCAATTTAGCTCTTATGTGCAAATCATCATATAATGATTATATCACTCTGACAGACGTTAAAAAGCATTTAAAAATAAATGTTTAAATTTCAACAATGTTTCTCACGGTTAACGGTAGCCGACTCGAGTAGGTCTTTGCTAATGAAGCCAGAGATGGATTCTGTTGCCGGCTTCGAATCTATCGACTGGTGTTCATCGTGACACCCTGCAATGATGATTCCCGAAAGGATGAAACACTAGTGTCTGTAGGTATTAAAAATATTATAATAAATAATTATATGTATATGTATGCATATATATGTATATATATATATATATATATATATATATATATATATATATATATATATATATATGAGCAAACAGTTAATAAAACATGTTAAAAAAGACTTTGAAAAAGAGTAAAAACATATTTAATCTGAAAAGGAGACACTCCATTTAAATCTTTTTTAACATGTTTTATTAACTGTTTGCTCGTATTATAAGCACTATCTCCTATTTGGTTTTATCGAGCTTTTACATCTGGCTGAGATAAGTTTATAAATATTAATTCTTTTATATTTATATTATACTTTATTTTTACCATCTTGGATCATTTTGGTAAATTTAATTGTAATTTTTACTTTATTATATATATATATATATATATATATATATATATATGTATATATATACATATATATATATACAGAGAGAAAGAGAGAGAGAGAGAGAGAGAGAGAGAGAGAGAGAGAGAGAGAGAGAGAGAGAGAGAGAAAGAAATTATACGAACGTCGATTTCAACCTTTCAGGGACACCACAAAGACTTTATATATATATATATAATAGAAATTATAGAAAAGACAAAGCCATACGTTGGTATACATAGATTTATTTGTCGCTGTAATAAAAAGGAGTCATATGCCCTTTATACCTTGGTTTTCGAAGCCTTATGCTTCTCATCAGAAGAGGGGCTAAGCGAGTAGATCGTAGTCATTTCAATGCGACATCTAGCTAGGTGGATAAATGAGGGTATTGAAGTATCTTGTATATAGAAGTGCGATGTATCTTTCCTGTGTCACCGTATTACATCGACAAATAAATATATGTATACGAACATATTACTTAGTCTTGTCTAGAATCGATATTATTATATTTAGGCACCACTAAAAATGTTGAGTTTTACACATCTTAATAGGTCTAATCTGAAAAAAAGCGTTATATATATATATGTGTATATATATGTATATATATATATATATATATATATATATATATATATATATATGAGAGAGAGAGAGAGAGAGAGAGAGAGAGAGAGAAATTGACGTTTAACTTGGTTTGTGTCGTTTTTTATCTCTCTACCTCGTTCGAATACTATTACGATTATTCTCATCATATATACCTAATATATAAAAGGCTGTTTGTCTGTCTGTCTGTCTGTCTTTCTCCATATTTTCAAACTTTATCTCCCCCGAAATTAGAATCGCCGAGCGACGTTTTGGACCTCAAATGATTGGATTTTTTTTACTGACTATACTTTTATGGATCTTTAGCCGGTTAAAATAGTTTTTAAGGGGTTGAAAATAGGTCGAAATTAAAAAAATATCATTATACATTTTGTACATTATGCGTGTCATGTACGCCACCACTGAGAATTGAAACCAAAACCAAAACGTTTAGCTTACGATTTACTTATTTTTTGACATTGATGCCTGAGCTATGGAGACATATTTGCTGCAAGGTTTAACATTAAAACATGAACCAATAGCTACTACGTTACGCAAGTATATTCGTGATGCCGTCGTTCGACCTGCAACTGGCAAATTCCATTTCTTTAATTTTCACACTTAAAACCGATTTTTCCCGGATAAAACAGAAATGTAAAGTTCTTCATCGGTTCGAATACCCTACGTATTAAATTTCATGTCTGTAGACTAAAAAATTAACAGAGGAGTTTGTTTGGCGAAATCTTTTGAATACGCACGCATAATTATATATAGAAAAAGGTTTGTGTTTACTATAACTTTTTTACGCAAGTATTACACAAGTATAAATCATGTAGAATATCTGCATGAATATAATTACACGTAATGAGTAACTAAAAATGATCATCCCATAAGAAAACAAAAAACAAGCTAGCACGAATTATTTAAAATAATGAATGTTTAAAAGAATATGCATAGATCCTTTGCAGATGAATGCAATTCCACGATCCATATATAACAAAGTTGTATTTTCTTTTTACATAAATAGAAGAAATGATATTTAATAAG
>NC_136483.1:169415046-169462546 GCF_053919585.1 Euprymna scolopes
AAGAGTGTGCAATGGCCAAAAGGACAATATCATAGTAATCGTTAGAAGTGTAAGCTTGGTAAAATTGGATTACTTAAGGGGAACGTCTCATCAAGAACTTGTTCACATTGGACTTGAAGACGACCATATTTTAGTCAGCTGGAAAGCAGGTAAACGGAAAAGAGTTCTACAGGCGTGCAGTTTTAAGAAAGAAGCTTTGTTCGTAGAACATAGGTTTAGGCACAGATAAAGAGTGGGGGAAATTGTTGATAGTGTTTTCAGCCAAACGAGTGTTTCTCGTGAATGTTTGGCGAGGACCGGATCGTAGATTGGAGCTCAGACGAGCACTTGCCATGAAAATGACGATAAAATAGAGACATGCTCGCAAAGTCTCTTCTATTAGAAAGAGGTTGCAGGGAAGAGAAAAGGGTATCCCCCACTAGGCTACGAAGTCTATTTTGAACTCTGTCAAGGAAAGATAAGGTCTTCCCTGTAGCTCCTGCCCAGATGTGACAGCAATACTCCATCCTTTGACCCACCTGGCTCTTATATAGTAAGAGTGTTGCATCAGCAAGAAGATATCTACAGGATCGATAGAAGGATCCTATCATTTTTCTAGCAACCTTCGCAACAGATCTGATAATAATAACGCTTATCTAAATAAACATTTATTTCTCAAAAGTAATTCTACAATGAATTGGTTTATTAGCGTAAGATATTTAAGTTATAATTTACACAATGATTAAGTTTTAAAACATTAATTTCACGTACATTACTGCTTCTTTTTGATAAGAAAATTAAAAACAAAAAACATCGTTGAACATCATGCGAATCTTGCTCTTCTAGAGACACCATATTATGGAAAAGAAAAAAGAATAAGAAAAACAAACAAACGAACTGTTTCCATGTCTGAATATGACGATATATTGTTGAAACTCAGTTAATTTCAAATAAATAAATATTTATTCAAATAATAATTCTGCTTCTGAAATTCATAAATTCGTATTTCTCTTCCTTTTCTTCCTTCTGCAGAGTCAGTCAAACAATAATATTTAAGGCGCCAAGTGCAGGGGTTCAAGTACTCTCAACTGACCTTGGCCACAACTGACCAGCAGCCAAGAGGGACTTCCTATCACGGAAATGCCATCTTAAACAAGAGAACAATCAACAGGACAAAGTCTTCAACGTAAAATAAGCGTTCATCATGACGATTGAAATAAAGCGTGATTTATTCAATTAATTTATTTCCTTCATTTATTTCATTTACCTATTTAATTAATTTATTTCATTAATTTATTTTATTAATTTATTTCATTAATTTATATAATTTATCTATTTCATTAATTTATTTCCTTAATGTATTTCATTAATTCATTTCATTACTTTATTTAATTAATTTATTTCATTGATTCATTTCATTAATTTATTTCATCCATTTATTTCATTAATTTATTTCATTAATTTATTTCATTATTTATTTCATTAATTTATTTAATTAATTGATTTCATTTATCTATTTCATTAATTTATTTCATTCATTTATTTCCTTAATTTATTTCCTTAATTTATTTCCTTAATTTATTTCATTCATTTATTTCATTAATTTATTCCATTAATTTATTTCATTAATTTATTTCCTTTATTTATTTCATTCATTTATTTCCTTTATTTATCCCCTCAATTTGTTTCATTGATTTATTTCATTTATTTATTTCATTAATTCATTTTATTACTTTATTTCATTAATTTATTTCATTACTTTATTTCATTAATTTATTTCATTAATTTAAATTATTAATGTGAAATGAATTAATTCGATACCTCTGTGTATTTGGTGCTTATTATAAATTTAGGAAAAGTCAAAACAATCTATCCCAATAAATTATATATACTTTGAATATACAGACACGGTTTTAATCTTGACAGATCTTTATAAATAAATTTCTGATTATTTTTTTATTCTTACTTTTTTAATCGTTGGAGATATAAAATCTCTAGCAAAACGAGTAGAATTCCGACGGAAGGGTCTAACAGGCCATTTAAGTGTCGCACGTGATAACTTGGGAGGTCAATGCGTAAAATTTTGTCGCTTATCTATCATCTATCTATTTATCTTTCTCTCTCTCTCCAGGTATATATATAAATATATATATATATATATATATATATATATTTATATATATATATAACTACCTAATTTAGTCACATAAAATTAATATACGAAACTATAGATTTATGCGTAAACTTTATGTATTTACTACAAAAGTGCTCAATACGTAGGTAGAGCTAGTTAGTAAGTTATAAAATGTATATGGCGATAAGCCTGAAGAATCCTAGAGTGGATGAAACGCGGAATATTCAGTGTAGCTTTATCGCCATTTACATTTTATAACTTACTATATATATATATATATATATATATATATATATATATATATATATATATATATATATATATCACTGAAATCCACACTAACGAAGATTTTACTTTTTCTTAAAAAGGCTTTTTGTATTCGTACACGTAAACATATAGGACATAATACAGAAATATATAAACATTTATATAGATTTCGTATTGATATTTTTATATCTATATATTCGTACTGATATATATATATATATATATATATAATTTATATATATATAAAATTATATATATATATATATATATATATATATATATATATATATATATATCACAATCACGTTGACACACCGGTTCTCGCCATGCCACCAAAGTTTAGCAACGTTGAGCCTGGGACAATTTGGGAAGGCTTCGCGCTGTATATACCGCGCCGAGTCGTAGAAATTTTCAGGTTAGTATCTGGGGGCGAATTTATTCACTGGGAACGATGTACTCCCATTCTTACTACAGACATGCATCTACGAGAAGGTAACTCTGATGTAAAAACCTGCGTTGTAATGTGTGCCTTGTCTAGTGGCACGCATCAGCACCGACAAGGATTAGCAGTAATAGCAAAAAGATGTGGGTGGTTCTACACAAAGCCCCCACCACTTTAAACAAATCATCTGTGTGTATTTCCGAACAACTTAGTTGTTTTAGCGGAACCTCATACCTCGAAATCGACGGGGGAGTCCATTATATATATATATATATATATATATATATATATATATATATATATATATATATACGAGGGGCGCGCAATAAGTAATGCCTCTGACCCACTTTCCGTTGTCTGATCTTACTGAAATTTTGCATGTGCAATGATTTATGTTACTACGGGTTATGTAGCAAATTACAGCTCTGAACTAATTGTGATTTTTGTTTTACAGGTGTTTGAAAGTCAGGTGTGAAATGGAGACTGTTGAATGTCGAGCAGTGATCCGGTTTTTGTATTTGAAAGGACGCACACCACAGGAGGTTTTTTTATGAAATGAAAGAAACTTATGGTGATAATGTCCCATCATATAACCTTGTATAACGCTGGCATCGTGAATTCAAACATGGCCGGAGGTCTGTGGAAACAGCTCCTAGACCTGGTCGCCCCCACTTTTGCCATTGGTGAGGCATCTGTCCGTTAAGTTGAGGCTGCCATTTTGGAAGATCAGCGCATTACTAATCACCAAATAGCCCAAGATGTCAAGATTAGTACAGGGTCTGTGGAAACTATCATTCATGACCATTTGCATATGCATAATGTGTCTGCCAGATGGATTCCCATGTTGCTCACACCATTCCAGGAGCGAGGATGCGTCGAGTGCTCGAGGATGAATTTGGAGATGTGCCAAGAAGATGAGTCAAAGTTTTTCAAAAGACTAATTACACTATGATCCAGAGACCAAAAGACTAATTACACTATGATCCAGAGACCAAAGCCCAGTCAATGCAGTGGAAGCACTTGGACTCACCACCTCCAAAGAAGGCAAGGGTGCAGCCCTCCGCTGGCAAAGTCATGCTCGCAGTCTTCTGGGACCAGAACAGAGTAGTGATAGATTTCCTGGCAAAGGGTACCACAATTACAGGAGCCTATTATGCTTTACTTTTGAGGAAATTAAGGGAAGCTATCAAAATCAAGAGACGGGGCAAGATCAGTAAAGGTACCCTCCTTCGGCAGGATTACGCTCCAGTCCACAACTCGCATGTCGCCAGATCAGAAGCACGGGAGTGTGGTTATGAAATCCTCTCCCATCCTCCCTACTCTCCTGACTTTCACTTCTTCCCAGCTATGAAGTTGTTTTTGAAAGGAAAGCGTTTCCCAGATGATGCAGCCTTGATTTCTGAAGTCACGTCGTGGTTGGAGGACCAACCTGGAGTGTTCTACAAAAACGGTCTCCAGAGCTGCATCAAACGATGGGAGGAATGACTAATAACTGTGCCAAGTTTCGTTTCTCTACTGCTATGGGAAGTGCGTCAGGGGCGTTACTTATTGCACGCCCCTTCATACATACATACATACATACATACATACATACATACATACATACATACATATATATATATATATAGTATAATTATTTATAAAAGGATAAAAGATATTGTTTATGAACTTTAGGTATTTACTTCAACAATTTAAAAATTGCATATCATTATCATTATCTTAAAGAAAACCTTTACTTCACATTTTAGTTGCTGAAAAAATGAGTCCTTGCTTGTTAGATAGTCCAACGGTAAAATAATAATAATAATAAATAAATATGGAATTGAAATTCTTTCTGTGTATATTTTCCTGTGTTTGATAAAAAAAACCCTCACTAGTTATAAAATAAACGGCATCTGAAGAAAGCCGGGATCTACATTAACTAAAAAATCGTGAAGGTCACAACTAAGTTGAGAATAGTAGTCCGAAGAATCTTCCTGTCATAAATATTAAATCTGTGTTTATGTATTATTCCATAAATGAAAGTAAGTGCACGTATTTTTAACGCCTGAATATAAATGAGGCGTCTTTTTGTTTGAAATAGCACACCATCGTCTGTTAGAACTCACTGTGCAATCTGTCGACAGAATTTACAAGAAAATAGACGCGCTGTGAAATCATACAGCATTAAAAAGTAGCACCAACTTCGCACATCGGAGCCAAATCGGCCTGACAAAAAAAAAAAAAAAAAAAATAAGTAAATAAATAAAATAAATAAAAATAAAAACAAAAACAAAAAACAAAAACAAAAAAAAAACGGTCAGCTCCATGAAAGAAACTTTGCTCCTGGATGCCCCGCTTTGTGCTAACTACACACACAGATAAAAGAAATTATTAACAGTGTTTTTTTTGCTAGACGAGATTTAGTAGCGAATCTTTTACAGAGATAAGGATTAAAGCTCAGTCGAGAACCTACAATGCAAGTATTAGAATAGAGAAAGATTAGAAAGATATATGTGTGTGATAAAGAAGATGTAAGGTTTAGAAGAGGACCTTCTCACTAGATGCCGACGTCGGTTTTGTTTTCAAGGAAGTAGAAACGCCGAAACGTCATGAAACAATGAAGATGAAGATGACAGTCCGCAAATAAAAAAAAAATAAATAAATATACAAATGACTCATTTTAAAATGATTCTAATGATAAAATAATATACTATTCGGTAGTGACCCGAGGATAGAAGACCAGATAAGAACGGAAAAACGTAGATTTATAGGACAAAAAATCCGACCTTGATCGCCCTTCAGGGTCCGTCGCGCAGTGAATAGAGCCGTTGAATCTTTACTGTTCCAGGTGAGCATTGTCTGAAGATAGCGGTTTCAATCCTACCCAAAGCGTGCCAGAGAATTAGTTGGCCAAAACGTGGTGAGATGACGACAACTATAAAAGGCAGTAATTACTGAGGATAAAGTTAAGAGACTCAGCATTCCAATCCCGTCGCGGTTAACCACCTGAAGAAGGCCAGAGGAATAAGTGACTGAAACGTCGTAAAACAGCAACTATGAAGATGAGGATAACAGGCCGCAAATAAATAAATCCATATACAATTTACTCACCTGAAATGATTCCAATAATAAAATAAGCAACAATTTATGTAATCCACAAGGGTAGCATGCTCTCGTTCCGTCAGCCATGACTGGGTAAGATTCCTAAGTAATTCGCAATTGTATTTTGAGTATCGCCCGCCCTGAAGATTGAACCTTCAACCGTCTGAAGACGGTAACTTAAATTGACTTGCCACGTATTTTATCCGTTGCGTCAGATATCCATGCTGAGTCTACTGCGACGTTGTGAAAATAGCACTCAAGATGAATAGTCCAAATAACCCAAATAATTACATCTTCGTTCAAATACGTGTTCTGTTTGGACATTGAATACTCGAAGACCTTTTTCTTATTTTATACGCCTAAAACAAGACTTATTACGCCTCTATTGTGATAAGGATCATATTTGAGTAATCTTGATGGGGGTTGGACAGCAAGATATTTGTTCACGTTACATTTACATTTCTGCTTGCTGTAACTATCGCGGAAACAGTAAGCATGAAAGGAATTCCAATCAAAAGCGATATAAGAGGGAATCTATCACAGTAGAACATTTTTCCGTTGTCTATGGATTTTTGTAATGAGCCGATGAAATTTGGTAGCTACTCGGGTGGTTCGGAGCGTATTTTTGTTTAGTGAATGCAAATACAGTAAGTTCAGCGGTGCATATTCCAGAGAAGTACAGATGAAAAAAACACAGCGATTCAACTCTGCGACGATGTGACCGTGTCTGGAACTTAGTAGACTGCGGGACTTATTAAGTTAAAAATTCTTATGCCGTAGTACAGACAAACAAAACAATTAAAAAAATTTTTTTTTAAATTCTCCGCTTCTTTTTCCCCAACTTATTTTTCTAGTTTTCACAAGTTAACTGTTTTGATAGCTCATTGGAATACATCTTTTCATTCAAGTAGCCTCTTTCTCAGAAGTGAAAGTTTGTGGAACTCTCTTCCTGCTGACGGTTTTCTCCTGTCAATAGCATTGGACGTTTTAAAGCTTATGTCAATAGACTTCTCCTGTTTTGCGATAATCATCTTTTATTCTTTACAAATTCTTACACTAAGTGGCTTCACACCTTGTCAAGAGTGATTTCTAAAAAAACGAGATAAGTACGATTGTTTAACATTAAATAAGCACGAAATGGTTGTCTATAAAAGTGAAAATGTATGTGTGTGAGGACACTTCTCAACCTATATACTCAACGAATTTCCGATCTACATACGTGAAATTTGGTATAAAGGGTATTCAGACATATGGAAAACGTTTTAATCGGTTTTGTCCCGAAGTAAAAAGGCTGCTAAGGGGTTAAAATTCGAAAATTGGTACGTGGGGGTCTTTGGGTTTTATCTGTTTGTCAACTGTTTCACGAATGCGCATGCGTGAATGGTTCACATGAAACATTCCTTCTGTTAAGAATAATTAGGTTTGAGAACGCTTTCTAATGATCGTGCAAAGATGTCCCAATGCTTATCGTACTTTGCTTACTCTCTCAATGTTTTGTTTCGATGCCAGCCTAGGTATTGTTTTTATTTACAAGAAGTGAGCTGTTTAGAAAATACAAAATACTTACATGCACATGTCTAAGGTTCTTTGCGCTTTTTTTTACTTCATGTTTTTTAAGGAATTAAACTTGCGTGTAATAACGGGCAACGGCGGATACATCTGCTAGTATTCGATTAAAAGACGAGCAAAATTAACTAATCAATAGTTTTTAATAGTTATTATCTTTCAACATTGGCTACCGAAAGGGTTGATATGTTCATAAATCGAAGAGTTAAATAGAAAACAACGAAAGAAGTTGTCTTGCAGCTTCAGGTTTTTATTTCTTTGTGTGTGAGTGCGCGTGCGCGTGTGCGTGTGTGTGCGCGAGCGTGTGCGTGCATGCGTGTGCGTTTGTGTGTGTGTGTGTGTATGTGCTACCATTGTGAAATTTCATGAGAATTCTAAAGAGCACCAAAAGACACCCGTCATATTTCGAGCATCTTTCGTAACTCCCACCTAATTAATGCGTCAATTTATTAGTGACATGAGGTAGTAATTATCACGTATTAAATAGTCGTTAATTGTATTCATTAATCGACGCATGTTTTTTTGAGGGAGGGAGGGGGGAGCCATCTCAGATAGAACGCCCAACTTTAGATATGTAAGGTCTTTACAAAAATAGAATCGGAAATGAAAATAATGATGAAGATAATGAAAAATGGTGTCATGAGGAAATGAGTTGGATTATTATAATTATTATTAGTAGTAGTAGTGTTAGTAGTTGTAGTAATAAAAATAGTACTCGTAGCAGTAGTAGTTATTATATTAGTATGAGAAATAGTCGCAGTAGTAGTAGAAATTATATGATACCCTGATTTTAACAGTGATCGCTCTCTGTCAAAAACAAAAAAAAAAAACAAAGCAAAAAACAAAACAGTGATCGCTCTCTGAGAAAAAAATAGTATAGATATAGAGATACGTACACACACCTACATGCATATATATATATATATATATATATATATATATATATATATATATATATATATATATACTTAGTGGTGAATGCACTTTTCTCTTCCCTGCAACCTCTCTCCCACAGAAGAAATGTTGCAAGCCTGTCTTTGTTTTATCGTTACTTGCATGGCAAGTGCTCGTCTGAGCTCCAATTCCTGGTCCATCCTCGCCAATATCTCACGATAAACACCTGTCTAGCTGAAATCACTGTCAAAATTTTTTCCCCGCCCTTTGACTGTGCCAAAACCAAAACGTAGATTCCATGAACAAAGTTTCTTTCTTAGAAGCGCACGCCAATGGAACTCTCTTCCGTCTGCCTGTTTCCCACCGGACAAGATCTTGGATGTCTTCAAGTCTAACATAAACAAATTCCTGATGAACCGCCCCCTTAAGTAAGACACTTTATCAACTCTCCAATACTAACGATTACTACGATACTAACCTATTGATTACTGTACACGCAATAACCCTTATTCCCTAGTGGCTTCCGGGCGTTGATAAGTGGTGACTTCCATGTAAAAAATAATATATATATATATATATATATATATATATATATATATATATATATATATATATATATATATATACTTACATAAAAAAAGGGCTCCTTCGGTCTTTTACAGATTATGGATACCCACGAAGAGGTGACTGTGCGTGAATTTTTTTGTAGCATGAGTTGCGCAATCATCGACCACACCTCTCCTAAGACGACATTGTTAAATACCAGTGGCAAGTGAAGTGTATATACAGGACGACTGGAAACAAATTCCGAAATAATCAGAGATCACATACAGCGTCTAGAATTCCCAAATGGTCACTCATCTGGCACTAAGCAGGCTCAACGTTGCTTAACTTCGGTGATCTGACGAGAACCAGTGTGCCAACGGGATTGTGCCTTATAAATATATTTACACACACACACACACACACACACACACACAATTATATCGGGTGAGTCACGGGAAACGGATGTTGTTAGAACGCTCCTTGCTTTCATTGAGTAAGGAATAGAGAGTGATGAAGGTACTCTTTAAACCTGCTTAAGATGCCGTTTAGTTTGTTGTTATTTGTTTATCTTTTACGTTAAATTTTGTTTTAGTTATTGCTTTTTAATTGCCTTTCTTTTTAGTTCGCGTTGCCCGTGACTCACTCCGTAAATATATTTATGAGAAAAAAGTTTATTCAGTTATATTTCATCATATATTTATACCAATCATTTTCTTCATATATTTATACCAATCATTTTCTTTATGAAGTTCTATATATGTCAAATACAAATACAAAGCATATGAAACCAAAGATGGCGTACATTATGATTAAAACACAATTGGAACTACTTTTCTGATCATGCGCATATTCCTTTTGTTTTCTTTTAAAGTTAATGTGTTCAAATCACTCTGATGAATTAGGGAAAATATTCTACAATTGACAAAATAATTATACGATAGTTTCTGCGTTACGAAACAGGTGCTGTCAAGAATGAAACATTTTTTCATGCTGAAAGAAAGAAATGGTACGATGAACAAATTGGAATTTTAAATAAAGACTTTTTATAATCTCTTTCTCTCTCTCTCTCTCTCTCTCTATATATATATATATATATATATATATATATATATATATATATATATATATATATATAAAGTACGCACCATATGTGTTTGAAAGCCAAATTACAACGTAATATTATGAAAATAAACAAATATTTTACTTGTTTTAATTTTATAACATAAGCATATTTTCTGAGCTGTACTCCATCCTAAGTATGTTGCTTTCTTTTCTTTTTTCTTCTTCTTTGCCATGTTATAAAGTTGGAGAGAAAAAGTCTGTTTGAATAGAGCCGCGCGTTGTATCTCAACGGTTGAATTTAGAAATGTTGGAACAGTGTCTAGGCAACGCGAGAATAGCGTCAAGGGTGTGAGTTCCATATAGAAACGTTGATTTAATTTGAATAAAATAAAATACGCATCAAGTGCGCTTGAAAACCAAATCACAACGTAATATTAGGAAATTAAACATATATATATATATATATTTATATATACACATATATATTATATATAGATATAGATACATATATATATATCTATGTATACACACACACATATATACAGGGTGTTTCAAAAGTCTTGGGAACATTACAAATGCGTATATCTCATGAACTATTCCAGGTTGAAAAATGAAACTGGTGTCATTTTAAAGCTTGCTTAATCAAGTTTTTGGTCATACTAATGATTTTCATCTTATCTTTCCATGTGCAGTAATGGCGTTCTCTAAACAAGACAAGGCGTTTGCGTCCTCCAATTTGCAAAGACTGAATCGTGGACATGTGTTCAGCGTGCATTTCGCAGGAAATTTAAAAAAGAAGTCCCTGAAAGGAAATCCATTGTCAGATGGCATGCTAAATTTGTGAAGGATGGGTGTTTGTGCCCAAATAAGCGAATAGGTCGCCCTTCAACTTCAGAAGATGCAGTTGAGCAAGTCCGGACAGCCTTTAAGCGGAGCCCCCGTAAATCAGTGAGAAGAGTCAGCAGGGAACTTCAGCTTGCTCCAGCAACTGTCTGGCGTGTCTTAAGGAAACGACTGCAAATGGTACCTTACAAGCTCAAGTTGGTCCAAAAGTTGAAGGACACTGATAAGCCACTTCGCCGTGACTTTTGCATTGCAATGCAAGAGAAGTTGGAAGATAACGGCTTTGATGACCGGCTTGTTTTTAGCGATAAGGCGACCTTCCATCTGAATGGCAAAGTTAACAAGCATAGCACTCGCATATGGGGTACTGAGAATCCTCATGAAATTCTTGAGCACGAGCGAGATTCACCAAAAGTGAACGTGTTTTGCGCAATTTCCAAGAAAGGTATCTATGGACCGTTCTTCTTTGAAGAGGCAACTATCACTGGTGAATCCTATCTCAACATGATGGAAGACTGGTTAATGGCTCAGTTGGAAGAAGCAGAATCTGATGACTTCATTTTTCAACAAGATGGTGCACCACCACACTGGAGACTTAGAGTAAGGCAGTTTCTTAACACAAGGCTGCCTGGTAGATGGATTGGGAGATCTGGGCGAGGTGATGACGTTCTCATGCCCTGGCCTCCTAGGTCTCCAGATCTTACCCCGTGTGACTTTTTCCTTTGGGGCTTTGTCATGCAACAAGTCTATGTGCCGCCCCTTCCAAGAGATATTGACGAACTAAAGGCTCGAATAACGGCAGTTGTGGGAACCATTGACGTCAAGATGCTGGAACGCGTTTGGCAGGAAATGGACTATCAACTAGATGTCTGCCGTGTGACGAATGGTGCTCATATTGAGCAAGTTTGAAGATTCCCCACAAAACTTGAAACTTTAACCTTTCCAACGGTACCAATTTCATTTTTTTAACTCCTAATAGTTTTTGAGCTATTAAAAATCTTTATGTTCCCAAGACTTTTGAAACACCCTGTATATATATATATATATATATATATATATATATATATATATATATATATATATACAGTGTGACCCCCCAAAAAGTGGCCCCAACTCTAATTATGCCCCGTTTCTTAGTATTTTGTCCGAATGAAATGAAACTTTGGTCATAACTAGTTTATTATATTCAAAACATCACATCAAAACACTAGGGTCTTTGGCCTTTTCTCTCCGTTGACTATAAAATGCTCAGAAAAAACAATTGAATGCACTCTGTTTTTTTTGGGGGGGGGGATTGAATAAAGATCGAATTTCCCACCCTTTTATATTTTTCCTATCATTAAATTCGTTGAAATGACACATTTTTCATTCAAATCCATTTGTTATCAGTTCAGTTTTCGACTACCCGCAGTGTACCGGGAGAAAGCTTCCCTGCGGTGCCTTAGTCCACAATACCTTGTAATTTACATTGCACTGTAGAGAATGTACTGGTGATTTTATAAAATTATCATTAAATAATGAATTCGTTTCAACTTTAAAATGCAAAATTCACGAATCATTGTTCAATGAATAAACATTTATTTCGAAAGGGGCTCTGTCTTATCAAAGAACCACCAATTGATTTATGAAATTTTATGAAATTATCTTACGTAATCTCTTGAAGCAAAGTCAAACATACAAAGGTCAATTTCATGAGCCACCTGTGCCCTATAAATGAAAGATTATAAAATGATCTTCAGTTGATTTTATAGGTAAGGCCTTTTCTACTTATCCGCTGATAAAACTTTTCAAACACATGTTAGCTTGTAGAAAAGTATTAACTTTGGTCAAAATTGGAATCATTTCGTAAATCGGATTTTTCGAATATCGATTATCGATTCGTATTAGATACACTCCGATACAAAACCTACATAATAACATTCCCAGACTAATTAAGTATCTTCGTCTCAAATTTCCAATAATCAGCCCCACTGTTTCCGAGTCCGTAGGGAAGAAACTTACACATACACAGAGACAAACTTATGTTTATATAATAGTATATATACAGGATGGAATGATAAAATCGCCCCCCTAGAAAAGCAAACCATCTACTAGTTGGCCAGTTGTGTACCAAGAGCGATAGGAGTCTATTATCATATCTGAAAGTGACACAATGTTTAATGAGCGAGATCGGAGATGTGTCACCCTACAACTCATGCTCTCTACGGATTCAGGTTATGAGAACAGGACCATTGCCAGCACCCTCAAAATGCAAATCCGGACGGTTCAACATTTTAGGGCGGAGCTGAACGAATTTTCCAGCCACAATTATGGTCTTTGGTGTGGTTTTAAGTAAGGGCTATATCATGCCACCGAAAATCTTCGAAGTCGGTTTGAAAATCAACACAAAAATGTGCTTGGATGTCCTGAACAGTGCGGTGATCTCCTGGTGCAATCAGGTAGCCTCTAGCAGACCCTAAATGTGGCATCAGGACTCAGCACCGGCCCACAAATCACAATGGGGACCCAGGCTTGACTTCAGAAAGAGTGCTACGACTTTGTACCCTTCTCTTACTGCCCACCCCTCCTTTAACCTGAGCCGACTTGATTACTTTGTTTGATCATATCTTCAAAACACCAAAACCAGCCTGATCGCCGCCATACGCTGAGTATTCGCCACTTGTAGAAAAAGCAAGCTCCTGGTTATAGACTTGTATCGGTGTCGTGAATGAGGCTCAATGCGGTTACATTGAAAATATGTCAAATTTACTACATAATCAAGTGTCCTGAATCGACTTTTTCAATGAAAGTTGTAAAACAAATGTGTAGTCTTGTTTTCTATAGGGCGACAAATTTATCGTTTTACATATATATATATATATATATATATATATGTGTGTTTATATACTCGGGTTTTTTTATTCAAAAGTAATGGACTAATGAATTGAACGAGGTTGTTAGATAGTGCTCAATAAAAAGAGCTGATAATACTTGTTTATTGTTATATAAACATGGTCACATCCTGCTGCTACAAATAGCCACTTGTTTCAATCAAACAACAGATATCATCAGGAAGCGACTTGACTATTCAAAAGTTCAATGAATAACGAACTTTTGAATAGTCAAGTCGCTGCCTGATGATATCTGTTGTTTGATTGAAACAAGTGGCTATTTGTAGCAGGAGGATGTGACCATGTTTATATAACAATAAACAAGTATATATTTATATATATATATGTATATATATATATGGTGTGTGTGTATGTATGTGAGTATATATATATATATATATATATATATATATATATATATATATATATATATATATGGCGAGTTAAATAGCAGTATGTATATTTATATGGAAGATTGTTTAAAGTACTTGTGTGGGAAGTAATAATCTGATAAGGGTTAATATGCCATATAATAAAATAGCAAAGCAAAACAAAACAAAACCTCAGCCAATCACAATCAGCGTTGTAACCATTAAGCTAGTCACACGCCTCTAATACAGATGTCGTCAATACTTAACGATATAGAAGAGCAATATGAATTAACTTCAAACAAAAAAGCAAATATTTCCTTCTCTCTTGTCGTATCAGTTCATAAATGAAAAACACTATTTTTAACATCGAAATATTAAAATGGCGTCTCCATGCTGGAAGAATTTAAATAGCATGACATCATGATATGAACTCCTTTTCATAAATAATTTGGTGGAATCGGTCGACAACTGTTAGATTAAAATACACGACGTTTTGAATTTAGAAAAAAAAATGTGACAGAATTGTCTCATTAAGAACTAGCGTCAGCTTAGGACGTCACATGTTGTAGGGACCTCAATAAAATTGTTGATTGCACTTTAAACTTGTTTTTTTATTAAAAATACTCACGTGGAACATGGTTTTGGAATTCAAACTTGAATATATCAGTATTCATGTCTTTGGGTTTCGAAACTGTTCCTCTATCCTCATTCATTCAACCATGGAATATCTTTTCCGTACAATTATTATAGATTTAATTTTTAGTTTATGTGCTACTAAGCAAAATTTATAATTACCCACATCAACATATATTTTGGTACAAATTAAAGATCTTTTTGTTGTGTGCCACTGTTAGTAATTTTCTCTCAGGATATAGCCTACGAAACAATGGGCCAAATGTTTTTAATTGCATTGGCGTGTTGTAGTTCAATTGTTCCCCGTGTGCATTTATAATAAAATAACAAGTTTGAATTGTAATCAACAATTTTATTGAGGCCCCTACAACATGTGACGTCCTAAGCTGACGCTAGATCTAAATGGGACGATTCTGTCATATTTTTTCTAGATTCACAACGTCGTATATTTTAATCTAACTTTTGTCGACAGATTGCGCCGAATTATTTATGAAAAGGAGTTCATATCATGATGTCATGCTATTTAAATTCTTCCGGCATGGAGACGCCATTTTGGTATTTCGATGTTAAAAATGGTGTTTTTCATTTACGGACTAATACAACAAGAGAGAAGGAGATATTTGCTTTTTTTTGTTTGAAGTTAATTCATATTGCTCTTCTATATCGTTAAGTATTGACGACATCTGTATTAGAGGCGTGTGACTAGCTTAATGGTTACAACGCTGATTGTGATTGGCTGAGGTTTTGTTTTGTTTTGCTTTGCTATTTTATTATATGGCATATTAACCCCTTTCAGATTATTACTTCCCACACAAGTACTTTAAACAATCTTCCATATGAATATACATACTGCTATTTTACCTCGCCATGAAAACTAGGAAGAATTTTAACCACCTCCCACAGATAACTACCCCCTTCTAATATAATATAATATTTAAAGAGATTCTTTATGTTTTAAGTCTCCTGTGCGTCATGAGTAAGTTGCTGGAATCTGTGTTAAATACAGAAGTAATCAACCATCTCAACAAAAATAACCTTCTTAGTGACATTCAATATGGTTTCCGTTCTGCTAGATCTACAGCTGATGTGCTTACAGTTATATATCATAGGATTAGCAAATCTCTCGACGGAGGCAACCTTTCTAGGGCAATTGCTCTTGACATATCTAAGGCCTTTGATAGGGTATGGCATAAAGGTTTACTTCAAAAGATCTCTAGCTATGGTATAGCGGGAAATGTCTTCTCAATTATTAAATCATTTCTTTCTGATAGGTTCATAAGAGTAGTAGTTGACGGGCAAAAATCAGAAGCCCACAGTATTAATGCCGGTGTCCCTCAGGGGTCCATCCTGGGCCCAACTCTTTTCCTGATCTACCAAATCACATCCTTACATCATTTGTAGACATTTATGCTGACGACACTACCATTTATGGTAGCACATCTAAGACAGTAAACGACCAAGTTCTCTCCAATTCTCTCTCCTCATATCTTGAGCATGTAGTACAATGGGGAAGGAGTGGCTGGTTACTTTTAATGCATCTAAAACCAAGCTTCTCTCTTTACATCATCAACATTCTGATCCCCATCTGGCATCAATTGAAATGAATGGCTCTCGTCTTCAGGAGGCCTCAAGTTTTGACAAGCTTCTGGGCTTGACCATTACTCCTGATCTTAAATGGAACACGTACATCAAATCTGTTGCCAAGGCCGCTGGAAAAATGGTGGGATCTTTCTATCGATCCAGTAGATATCTCACTGCTGATGCTATTCTCTATCTATATAAGAGCCAGGTACGTCCAAGGATGGAATACTGTTGCCACATCTGGGCAAGAGCTGCTAGAAAGGACTTGTCCTGCCTTGATAGAGTTCAAAATAGACTTCGTAGCCTCGTAGGAGATGTCCTTTTCTCTTCCTTGCAACCTCTATCTCACAGAAGAGATGTTGCGAGTTTGTCTCTGATGTATTGTTATTTTCATGGAAAGTGTTCGACTGAGCTTCAATCTATGGTCCCCCCCTCGCAAAACTTTCACAAGAAACACTCGTCTAGCTGTAAACACTAACAATAATTCCCCCCACTCTTTATCTGTGCCTAAACCTAAACGTAGATTCCATGAACAAAGCTTTTTTATTAGAACTGCGCCTGTGGAATTGTCTTCCGTTTTCCTGCTTTCCGGCTGACTACAATATGGTTGTCTTCAAGTCTAACGTAAATAAGTTCTTGATGAGCCGTTCCATATAAGTTATCAAATTTAACAAATTTTCATTACTAATGATTATTATATTGTCCAATTTCTACTGTACAATATTTAACCCTTATCCTTGAGTGGCCTCTTGGCCTTGATAATGTGTTGATACCTATGAAAAAAAAAGAAAAAGTCCAATGTGAACAAGTTCTAATTGAATCGTCCCCCTAAGTAATCAAAGTTACAAAATTCCCACTGTTTACTATGCTAAAATCACAATAACTAATGTATACCTATTAACCCTTATCCTTGAGTGGCCTCTGGGCCTTGATAAGTGGTGACAACCATGTAAAAAAAAAATAAAAAAAAAATAACCCAAACAATTTTTCTTAATCAGTAATGATTGTTCTATTTTTAGTGACGCGTTTTCTCCCTTCTCCTCCGCAAAAGATCATCCGCCTGCTTATCTAATTTCTACTTTTATGGACTCTTTTAATGGAAAAAGTCACGATATTAATATGCTAAACGTTCCGACTTACCTTCGAACAACCATTAATTAATCCAAACCTTCAGTTACCCATCAATTTTTCCTTCTTTGACGATTCCTCCCTCCTTCATCCTTACTTTTATTCTCTTTTCTTGTTTCATTTCTTGATCATTGCTATAACTACAACCTCTACTATTACTACGATAAACCCTGACTTTGTCCCCCTGCCCTCTCTCTCGATTTTGATCTAAAATCTTTACAAATAACAAGAAAAAACATATATATCTCTCAAAACAAAACAAAAAAAAAACTTTAAAAATAGTTCCTCAAAATGGGGAATAATGTTTTAAACTAGCCGATTTTTAGCATTCGACAATTTGCCGACCCCAACGTTGTGGCATAGATTTCTCCTTTGATATTTTATCCTTTTTGGTTCTGCCCGGGTCGTCGCCTTTTACGTATTGGCAGTTCTTGAGAGGATGCACTCGGTTTCACACTATATATAAAACATACCAAACTCAATTCCACAGAAAACAATCTAGATAATATTGCACAGTGTGCGCACTTTCCGTTGATTTTGGTTAAAAATTAAAACAACTGTGGGCTGAGGAGTTTATAACTAGTGGGTTTATAACTCTTTCCACAAAATGAGGGCGTTTCTAAAATAGATGTTACACCCTTGTATGTTACTATCAGCTCCCCGGTTCAGTCATTGATTCAATCCTGTTTCTACGCTTGACAGGCCATTGGTTGGGTTTTCGGTGTCATTAATTCTCTCCAGAGAATTAATTAGCTATGCTGTGACCATCCGTTGAAATAATATTACGTTGCATAAAATGAGGTAAAAAACGGCACACACAGAAACAGACAGACACATAAATACACACACTAATATATATATATATATATATATATATATATATATATATATATATATATATATATATATATATATTGCCCGATTCGGATATCTACACAGCTATGCGGATTACCCAATATATAGCTTGTACATTATTACCAAACGGATGTATAAAACGTATAACATGGATTTTGCCAAGCAAGCTGGACCTAAAAAACATTCATATCCTTTTTCTACAAATCCTCCTGATACAGGACTTCTGATAAATGCATTATTTCCACTTTGACTTTCCATGTCTCACTAACTTTAGCAAATAGGGTGCATACCTTTATAACTATTTGCTAATATTTTCTCTCATCTGATGAGATGGTAGACATCGAAACCCTATAGGTTAAGGAGATTAATTTTCTAAAGCATTCTTTGTCTTGCTTAGAATAATAAAAATTCTTTGATGTGAAACTCAACAACTTCATTTCATTTCAATGAGAGTTTTTTTTTTAAATTCATTGAATTACAATTTAATATATATAGCTAAATCTTTGATGAACAATCCTTCTGCGAGTCCAGCAACAATCCTTTGCTTTTCGTTAACCGTTAATCGCCCCCCTTTTTTTTTGATAATAAATAAAATGTTATAACTTCGTGAATATAATATATATATATATATATATATATATATATATATATATATATATAAGGAGTTTAGTCACATGTTTGAAAACATTATTTGGTAAGGTTAATCCTCTCATACTTTTTATGTACAGCGGTTTTTCAAAGTCGACTGTCGGTTTTTGTATACTTTTTTCACTTATTTTTTTCCACTGAACAAAACAAATGTGAAAGATGGAGTAAAATTTTATAAAAAAAAGAGTAAAAGGAGAGTAACAACCTGTTAGAACAAGAATAAAGGATACCACGATTAAGAGAGAAGCAAATGAAAGATCGAATTACAGAACAGAAGGACGAGGAGTGAAAAAACGGGAAGAGAAGTTGGGATCATAATAGAATAAAAGATCGAACATGAGAGAGGAGAAAAAGGAGAGAGAGGGCGATAGAGAGGCAGAGGGAGAATAAAGATAGCAAGGTAAGGGATGATGAATAAGATAGAAAATGGAAGGGAGAATATATGTGACAGAATTAGGAGCCGGAAGAGAAGGGAAAGGAAAAGAAGGTTAAAAAGTAGTAATAGAGGAAAATGCATAAAACGATGGAGAAATGTATCTAGAGATGAAGAAAAAAGATATATATATGAATTATAGACAAAAACGAAAAAGAGAATTCAACTGAAAAAGAAGACAAAGAGAGAGAAAGGGGCGAGGGAAGGCATAGAAAACCAAAATGGGAAAAGTCAGAGAGAAGAAAGAAAATAAAAGTATTATTTTGGAGAAGTATAAATAGAATGACAGATAAAGTTCGAGAGAAGTGGAGGGGAAAATAGGGGTATGGAGAGGAAAAACGAATGAGAGATGTAAACGAGGAAAACAACGAGATAATGAGAGAAGGGTGTTGAGCAGTATAATAATTAAATATATAGTGATAGAATTGAAAGGAAGAGGGAGAGAGAGACAGAGAGAGAGAGAGAGAGAGAGAGAGAGAGAGCGAGAGAGAGTGTGTGTGTGTGTGTGTTAGAAAGAGCTGGCGAACGAGAGAGATAGAGATGGTAAATAGAATTGGTGATGATTCGCGAGACTCAAAATGTCCTCTCATCTTATTGATTTCAATGAATATATAAAGAGTAATATAATTACCCCGACAATGGAAACGAGAGAGAGAGAGAGAGAGAGAGAGAGAGAGAGAGAGAGAGAGAGAGAGAGAGAGAGAGAGCGACTCAGACAGATTTTTTTATTTTTTTGTGAAAGATTGGAGAGGGGGGACCATGGATAGGAGCTCAGTCGAACACTTGCCTTGAAAATAACGATTGAGCAGAGACAGGATCGCAACGTATCTTTCGTGGGAAAGAGATCGAAGAGAAGAGAACAGAGCATTACCTACTAGATTACGAAGTCTGTTTTGAACTTTGTTAAGGCAGGATATGTTATCCAAGCAGCTCCTGCCCAGATGTGGCAAAAGTACTCCATCCTAGGAGGTACTTGACTCTTATGAAGGAAGAGGATTGCCTCGGCATAGAGATATCTACTGGAGGGGTAGAATGATCCAAAAGGACTGAGAAAGAGAGAGAGAAGTGGGAGAGGGAGAGAGAATCGACTAGTGACCGAAAAGAGAGAAAGAGGGAAGAAAGAAGAAAAACAAAACGAGGGAGAAAGCAAACAGAAATGAGGCGCGAAAAACCCCTATCATCTCGTCGGCGTTCAATAAATAAGTAAATACATTAGACTAAAATAATCGTCCCAACAGAATAAACACAATATATATATATATATATATATATATATATATATATATATATATATATATATATATAAGTGAAAGAGTGTGTGTGTGTGTGTGTGTACATTTCCCTACGCAATACCTCTGTCATTTTTAAGCCTATAGATTTGAAATTTGATATGTAGGGCTCTTTGGGAAAATCGATGTGATTTATTTTTGGACAGAAATTTAGCGATTAAGGGGTCAAAGTTCAACGATTTGACCTTTAAGAACTCTACCAAACTCCTCCTACAATTTTGGGTCTAAACACGTGAAATTTTAGATATAGGTCCCTTGGACATGGATCTAACTTAATAACTTTATTTGAGCCCTAAACAATAAATTTAAAGGGGTCATAATAGGGGTCAAAATTAAAAAAAATTGACCTTTTTTATGTTTGGCTCAGCATACACCTCAAAACACCCGGGCAACGCCGGGAACCCATGCTAGTATATATAAAAAGAAATGATCTGCTCCGAATTATAAACAAGGGGAGATAAATGTTATTCCCCTATTTTTCTCATTTAGCTATAAAATTATTTGGCCAAAAAATTAATTGGTAAAAATTATAATTGATTAAATAAACAACATTATTAAGTTGATTTTTTTGGAAAAAAAAAGATTGAAAAATTCTGACTAATCACACATTTCATGCTATTTTACTAGGTTTGTTAATTAGGTAAAATATTACATCAACCAGGCAGGGTCCATTAATTTTGAAGAGGGCTGTGATAGGAGAGTCATTTACTGATGGGCGTGCGATGGATATCTCCGTGAATATTAAGGATAACAAGCAATTAATAATACTACTACTGTTAGCGTAGCGAGATTATTTCAGAGTGATCAAAAGAAAATCCGGATTGTAAACAAATATTATACACTAGTTATAGATAGATGGCATGAATGAAATACGGCTGCAATTGTTGTCATTTCATTGTTTCTATTTTAAGTTAATTGACATTGTAAATGTCAACTGCACTTAAAGGAATAAATTATAAGATGGTCAACATCATGAACTTTGAAATATAAGCTTTTGTCATTCATTCACTATATTGCTCTGCAATTACATTGCGCGTCTTAAGGGAGGATTAGTATATATTATAAGAAAATAAAATATATTTCCACAGAAATATAAATATATATATATATTGTTTTTTAAGATATAATTATCCGCTGACATGTGTTTCGTCATCTACGACACATCAGAGTGGCTGAATCTAGCGAGATTCGAAATCGGGACCCTGTATGTATATGTATGCCACTCACCATGTGGGGGTACCAAGTTGGTTAAAGGGAAAATTATTCCCAACTCGCATTCAGGTAAAAATGCACTTTCGTAAATAATTGAATTCATTCAAAACGCACCGCAAAAACATATAACACACACACACACACACACACACACACACACACACATATATATATATATATATATATATATATATATATATATATAGGGTGAGTCTCGGGAAACCGATGTTTTTGGAATGCTCCTTGCTTTCGTTGAGTAAGGGATGTTGAGGGAAGAAGGTAATCTTGAAATATTCGAGTTTTGTTTTCCTTAAAAACACCCGTTTCTCGTGATTCACTATAGATGATGATGATGATGATGATGATGATGATGATGACAATTTCGTTCTCGAATATTGCCATTACTTGATATAGCATTACAAAATTGAAACAAGATGAGTTGCTTTTAAACCCTGCCAAACTCTGGCATTCTTTGGCACACATCATGCAGACATGTGCACCACTCGCAGCACGTCCTTGACTGTCACTTCTATGAACATTCATATGCCGTTTAAAACCGCTTGCTGTTTTGCACGTCCGTCGCAGTTGACACAAGTTAGACCTGGCAACAAAGGACTGTTTTGTGGCGCATTGCGCTGATGAGCAGTCTGGTGGCTTTTCAACCCAGCTATGCTCCGACATAATCTCTCGCACGCCCCGCACTCCATATATATATATATATATATATATATATATATATATATATATATATATATATAAGATTAATTAAAGTTAGTGAATATAACATTTAATTGCATTAAATTACATAGTATTTCCATAAATTTCCAAGAGAGGTAATTTACAGGAAAACTTATAGTTCATAACCTTACAATACATTTTTACACATGTTATGTTATGTAAGTCACAATGGTGACAAAATATTAAAATCTATTAAAATCTAGCTAGACTCATCTTATTTGGATTATTCGGAGTATTATTTTTATCTTGAGTGTTAGTTTTACAATTTGCTCTTCTTTAAGTGTATTTTGTCGAATTGGTAATAATTTATCTAAAAAATTTAGAAACTAGCTAATCTGTATTGAAACCTGCGCACCCAGCGTTGTCCCGCCGTAAAAGATGTTTAAATATGATATTTTAACTTATGCAGGATTCATATTTATCAAAATATAGAGTCAATTCTTTATCGATCATTATATATTATATTGTACCCAATATATAATAGTGATTTTAAATGTAGTATATATATATATATATATATATATATATATATATATATATATATATATATATATATATATATATATATATATAAGCCTGATGAATCCCAGCGTAGATGAAACTCGGGATATTCTGTGTAGCTTAATCACTATATATATTTCATAACTTACTATATATATATATATATATATATATATATATATATATATATATAGTAAGTTATGAAATATATATAGTGATTAAGCTACACAGAATATCCCGAGTTTCATCTACGCTGGGATTCATCAGGCTTATATATATATATATATATATATATATATATATATATATATATATATATATATATATATATATATATATATATATAAATATATATATATATATATAAATATATATATATATATATATGACTTTAGTGCGCCAGCTAGAATAAAAACCGAAACATATAACGCTTCAGTCTTATTCACTACCGTTTAAGTCATCGTCAGATGAATAAGAAACCGTTAAAAAATCAACAGACTATAAGCGTAAAAAAGTATGTGTGCGCATGCGTAAACGGACACTTTAGGTCCACTTACATCATCCAAGTTTCAATTTTGTTAACTTTTGACTGCTTAGCAGCTATTTCTATCGATTAAAACCTATAAAAGAACGGCACACAAAAGATGCAATAATTTGACCCGCCTCGCGTCACTTTGCGACCTTGCGCTCTGAAGATGTATTTCGATAAAAAAGGTAAGACAGACAGATAGATAGATACATAATGCGTTTTATAATTTAGTAATACACCGATGCTTATCTGTATCAAGAAAACGTCTACAACATCGTTTTAGTGTCTTTTTTATTTCTTATTGCATACTGTAGATTAAAATTGTATATTGTTAGAACAAAATTTATTTTAAAAAACTGGAACTGGTACTAGTCTCTACGATTTTAATAGTTGCTCCCTTTTCTTTCAATTAATTATTAAAACCTTTTTCGTAGAGATAATCTTCCGGTCGAAAGTACAGAAAGTTCATTATTTATTTTGCTTTAAAGAACACAATGAGTCATAAAGCGAGTCTAGTGTTATCTCTGCTTTGTTAGCGAGGTCAACCAGGTTTAGTGGCGAGTAACGGAGGTCGTGTGGAGGGGCATCCTGAGTTGGGGGGTCATTTAAATGCCAAATGAATTCCAGCAAGAGGTCATTTCCGGCTAAACACAAAATACAAATCTATAAAGAAGCAAGCAAAAGACACAGATGATGGACGCCTTTTTGTTTTCGTCTAAAAACCTGGATTAAGATTATTTTCTTGATAAAAGAGAAGTTGAAATCTAAGCTGTGTGAAAAACAAACAGTTGACAAAAAAAACAACACTTTTCATCGAGATATCTCATGGTCTGTCACGCTTCAGGTTGACCTATTACTCTCATTCTTAAGCGCACAGATTAAATGGTTATATCTCAGTGTTATGCTACAAAGTATTACGATAAGAGAATCTGTCTGTCATACTTATGTTTGAAATATTAGGATGGTGCAAAAATAATGTCGTTTTGTGACGTACAACTTCAAGTCAAACAAGGCCGCTAACCATTAGCTGCGTGCTCTCGTGTAATGAATGAATTCGTGAATGTAGAATTGACATGAAATTCTTAAAGATAAACTAAAATGATAGAAAAATAGTCTGAAATGACTTAAATACTAAATAAATGACTTAGAATGACTTTAATGAACTTAAGGATGAATTGAATGACCTTAAGAATGACTTGAAGGCATAAAAAATAACTGGAATCCTTCAAAAACAACTTGAATGATCCGGAGAATGACTTGAATAGCTTTGAGACCTACTGGTTGTAAAGTGGGTGATCATTTTACATTAAATTAATACAGAAAAGTGATCTCCCGCTTTAAATCACAAAGTTACAAACATAAGTACAGCGTGTAGTAAGTATAGATACTACACTTTGATCTTGGCCAAAAGGCCAAGAAAAGGGTATTTATCTGCTCCCCCACCGAGAAAATTAGGCACAAGGCCGATTTTTAATATGAGGAGTGAAGGGGAAATGGGGACCAACTCCCCGGGGAGGAGGGGAGCTGGAGAGTGACAATTGGTATGAAGAGTTGCCCCTACATTGACCCAGGTCTTATATGTGGGGTTGGTATTTATTTACCCCCCACCGAACAAATTAGGCACAAGGCCGATTTTAATGTGAGAAGTGAAGGGGAAACGGGGACTAACTCCCCGGGGAGTAGGGGAGCTGGATAGTGACAATTGGTATGAAGGGTTGCCTCTACATTGGGCAAGGTCTTATATGTGGGGTTGCCTCTAAATATGGTCTTTGCTCGCAGTATCTGTCGGAACAGATACTACACTTTGAGATATTAAATCCTTTATTCATGTTAAAAATTAAGTGAAAATCAACAATAAACAAAAAACTTAGGCACATGGCCAACTCAAAAGGGGGGATTGTGGGGGTCGTTGGTCATCCTTGTCACTCCAGAACTAAACAAAATCAAAAGTTTCTCCAAGCTAGTATCTTCTTTCACCATAATACCGCATTCACTCTTTCATTCTGGGGACGTCCTACTTAACTCCCAATTTTTAAAACATTTTTTATTGACGTGTAAAAACAAAAAAAGATAACAATAAAATGGTACAATAATTCATTTGTTTCGAGGGCGGGGGAAGAAAAAACAAAAGGTGATTAGTAGGACCCTCCCAACCTCGTCTAGTTGATAGACTGCCCGTTCCACTAGGTTTGTAAAAGGAACCTCGCTTCTGCGGGTTAGTCTTTAATGGGAATACCCTCTAGATGCTGGTGAATGGAGAAAAGAAATTTTTGTGGGTAAGGGATGGAGGTTAGTTTGTATTTCTTTCTCTCCAAGAAGGGTTAAATTTAGAGGAAGGGGTGAAAACAAAAAATGCAAGTAAGAGGGGGTGGGGATCTTAGAGGCTTCCTAATCTGGGGGGGGGTGGAACACACACTCAGCTAGCTGAGGGGCTACTTGTTTAATTTTACTTTACGGAACTGCGCTATCCACACCTAGGCGGGGATCACGTATTCAAATTTGGCTCCTCTTCGTATCCACACACACTACATGTATCCATCTTCTATCAAATGCCGCGCGATGCACTTCTATCACATCTGATCTTCACCCGTAGTTGGTGTTTAAAGAAAGCGATCAGATCCTGATAAAAAAGACCCCCCCCCCGGCAACCTTGCAGACGCGACGTTCAAATCACCATTCTCGCCACGGCCAAGATCGTAACGTAGACCATTTGTCTTTCCCGGTCCCACGGTCTTTCCCGGTCCCACGGCGGCCTCACATAGTCCACGACATTTGATACGGTAATTGGGATCAATGTGAATCGTCATCTTGCTAACATACGACCAGTACCGGCGTAGTTTGCGGCAATCGAAGAAAGCGTGATCAGTCAACGGGGACAATCAAGCTACTCCAAAAAACCGGAACTGCATTGTATGTTGTTGAGTAGAAGTGCATTTCGGACCAATCACAAGGCCAGAGAGAACTCCGAATTGTTCAGATGACTCGAACCTGGCGCCCAACTCCATGTGGAGCAGATTTCACTCTGCTGCCAACCCAAACGCGCTCATAATGAGTTGTCTGCGGCCCCCATTCACTAGATCCCTGTGGAGTTCCCTACGGGTATCAGTCACAAGGTCGCCGGACCTTGGTAGTCGTTTTAGTGCGGTTTGGCAGTCTTTCATGTAGGCAGATTCTCCTTGCAGCCTGCGATGGCTCTTGATAGAAGGGTCGAGAACGAGCTCGGGGAAGGCGGCAGTATCCACGGGGTGCCACGGTTGGTCATCTTGCATATAGTGGCTCATGAAGGCCAGCCTCTCAGCGCTTCGATGACAAGTCCGGCATTCCCAAGCCTCCCTCACATGGACATTGAATACAGACCTGTCTACTCACCCAGTGTCTTCCTCTGTCCAAAAGAAGCGAGGACAAGAGTTCGACAAGAGCTATTAGGTGTTGTACAGGCAGGGGAAGTACGGCCAGTCGGTAAAGGATGAGAGGAAAGATGTAAGTGGCGCACGCCTCAGCTCTACCCTTTAAGGAAAATTTCCTAGGAAGCCACGAATTGATTGCAGCCTCCTCCTTTTACTGTACCTCCAACCAATTTTTGTCAAGCTGGAGATCCAGTCTGAACTACACACCAAGGGATCCGAACCGGGCCATACGTCCAGCTGAAGGGCGCCAGGAGGTTTGTATTGCTACTACAGGCGACCAACCGCAGTCCTACTGATTTGTTACAGTTTATCTTAATCCCTGTAATTCTTTCATACCGAGCGAGCGCCTCCGACACAATCTCGATGTCTCTGAATCTCGACACAAAGACCATGACATCATCGGCGAACGCGGATACCTTTGCGGCTGAGCCACCGGGTATTGCAATTCCACGCAGGGCCGAATTTGCCTCCCCACGTCTCAGCTTGCTGAGCAGGGGCTCCAAAGACAGGACATAGAGCAGGGGCGACATCAGACAACCCTGATGAACCAACAGAGAGATATCAAAGGGTTTCGAGCGCTTTCCGTTGACTTGCATGACGGCTGTGGGCTGTCGATACATCACAGAGATCCACTTGCAGATGTCCGGTTTAAAAACGGTGGCGTCTATGACAGATGCCAAGAAAGGATGGTCGACCCTATCGAAAGCTTTAGACTGATCTAAGTTGATCAGCGCAGCTTCCGTGTCGTTATATATCCCTCCCTATCTATCGTGCGTATCAGGTGCAAGTTGTTCTGAATCGATCTCCCCTTACAACCAACTCGCCGATAACAACCTGCAGCCGATTCCACAAGACCTTGGCCAAAATCTTCAAATCTGTGTTAAGCAGAGTTATGGGCCTGTAATCGTCTAACTCTTCCCCACCATGTCCGTCACCTTTCCTCAGCAATGTGATCACTCCCTTGGTGACTTGCCCTGGGATGGATCCCTGAGCAAACCAATGTTTGAACACATCCCTTAGAAGAGGCAGAAACATGGGCGACAGTCTCAAATACAGTTCGTATGGAAGACCATCAAGTCCCGGCAATCTGTCACATCTGACCTGCTTCAGCGCAGTAAAAACTCCCGCTCCGTCACCCGGCCCTCACAACTAGCCGCTCTAGCCGCCTCGAGACGGGGAGAGTCAGCAAAATAGTTGCTAAATTCAAGGACCGGAAGATCGGGCTGCGTAAAACGCTCCTTGAAATGTTCTTAAACCCCCTCGCAGATCTCCCGAATCGATTTCAGGGTGCGTCCATCCGGATGTTTTACCTTTGCAATATACTTGTCCGAGCTACACCTAGAAATTTCACGATGCACGTCAGTGTTGGAGTTGACTGCTTCATTTCCTATCTTTCTAAGCTTAGCTCTGACAACTTGACCTTTATAACGCTCGCTATTCTCACGCAGAAGGTCCTGCTTAGCTAGTTCCTGACTAACACTATCACACTTCCCTGTAGCCCGGACTAGATTCTGCTCTAGCTTCTTCTTCGACTTGGCCTTATCTAGTGCGTGGCGCTGGGCATACTTGACGGGTAATGTTCTAATTTTGGCTTTAAGGCCTACCCACCACTTACTCCGGTAACCGCCCCACTAGTGCTTTTTGAATTAATTCTATTAGCTTCTCTTGGAAGCCTTGTCTCTCCAGAAGGGAGGTGTTTAACTTCCAGTGAGCCACTAACTTAGGCCTATTTCCTTGCTTCAGCCGAGCCATAACTAGTTTATGGTTCGTCTGGCCTAGCAAAATGAACGTGGGACAAGATAAGAAGCATACTGCGCCTATCCTAACTAACATCCTGTCCAAGTAAGTGTTTGGATAGGAAGAAACGCTATTCGTCCACGTCCACATCTCCCGCCCCGGATGCTCGACCCGAAATCTGTCGACCAGACCACATCTAGCCATCAGATCAGCTAGGCTAGACTCGCACCTCTGATCCTCTAGCATCGCCTCCTACCTTATCTATCTCGGGGTCTAAGATGGCGTTCCAATCCTCCATTAGCACTACCCGTTTCTGACAATCTATAAACTTGTCAAGCTGGCTGAAGAATGAGACCCTATCACGAGTGGTGCTGGGCGCATGAACCGCGATCGCCCGAAACACAGAATCTTTTACGGCAACATCGGCCACAACCAGCCTGCCCACCGCATCCCATGAACAATATCGACCATCGCCGACAGGGTACGTTTAAACAACATGGAAACTCCCTTCCTCCGCGGGCTGCCATATGCTGAGAAAACCTCAAAATCTCAGGCCAGTACCTGACAGTCCACAGAGGAAATGATATGCGTCTCCTGAATTGTAGCCACATCCACTCCCAGAGACAATAGATCGTGCCGGAGGCGAGCCGCCCGGCCCAATGATCTCAAGCCCCTCGCATTCAAACTAGCCAAATTCATAGCCATGGTACCTTCCTTGGGGTGCGTCACACTCAGCTCCGAAGTCAGGTGGGGAGAGGACGCCGCCGTTATGTGCCATGCTCAAGATTGTCAGGTTTTTCATATCCTGACCTTCTCTCGCAATGCCGCCCACGTCCAAAGGATAAATTAATTTTATGTCCCTGTAGACTGACACGTTTGAATAACACTGGGACCCTTCCCTTGCATTGTTTTGACAGTTAGTCAAGAGAAGGGTGATTTTTCATAACTAGTTCGATTCCCCGAAATGCTCCTTCAGCGGCCTGCAGCCTTGTCCACTTGTTTTTGTTGTTGCTGCTCTCGCTGGTGTCGTTGCTGCTGCTGCTGCTACTTCTGCTGCTGCTTCTGTTGCACTTGCTGCTTTTGCTGCTGCGGTAGTTGTTTTTGCTGCAGCTGTTTCCACGGCATCGGCTGCAGTGGCTGTTGTTGCAGAGGCTGCTGTCTCGATTTTTGGGCTGGTAGTGGGACAGTAGCGGAAGGGATGATGGGCTTCCGTTTTTGTCTAACTACCGTGCTCCATCCCCCCCCTTGGCCTCCTGGGTGGTTTAGGTTTTCCTTGGAGCTGGGGTTGGTGCCGCGGTTGCAGGAGTTGTTGCCGCCTGTTTTGGCGCGAGTGCTGTCTCAGGGGTTGTGACCGGCTTTTAGGTCGTTTTATTAGGGGTTACCCTTTGGGGGAAGCTCCTAGCCATGTGGCCCTGCTTTTGGCAGAACCAGCAGTGCGGACGACGGCCCTCCACCACTACTGTTATGCCAGCATCCTTGTATGTCAGCAGCGGTGGTATCGCCCGAACACCATCCCTCTTCAGCCTAATTGCTATTGTGTAGCAGCCCAGGTGAGTCCCAGTTTTTTTGTTCCACCTCACTGAAGAGGCATCCTAACAGTTCTTCAGGTATTTGGGTTTGTACATTAAATACCTGCATCCGAGCCCTTCTCTTGCCCTGGTATTCGGGTATTAGTTTGACTCTGCCATGCTTTGTTTCTTGGAGGGAGAGTCTCTCCGCATCGTCCTTGGTGGTAGGAGGATGCCCCACACGGCGAAGCTCCTCTGGTACAGGTATAGTACCGGGATGTTAAGTTTGTGGAGGAGCCCCGTCATGTCTTCCTTCTTCACCCTCGGTATATTGGAAATGGCAAAAGACAGGACTCTGCCCTCAATCGCCTCCCAGGCACCCGGTATGGGTTTTATAGCTGCCCCCTCAATATATTGTCTGTACTTTGTCAGGTACAGGTCTCTATACTCTTGAGGGCACAGTTGTTTTTCTACGGTCTTCCCCCAAGCAGACCCTCTTGGTGGTGTTGGTATTGATATGGGGTCTTTGGTGGTGTTAGACCATTTTTGGTCTTTTATGGAGGTCGCCCCTGCCTCCCCAGATTTCTTAGTCTGTCCTTTTATGAGAGTGTCGCTTTTGTGGGTGGGTGGGGGGGCGGCTCCCTTTTCAGTGTCTTTTGGGCCTGACTCTCCTTGGTTAGAGTCTTTTTCGGGAGCAGCTTCCCGTTTTGGGGAGTCGGCCTCTTTGGGAACATGGTCTTTTTTGTTTACTTTGAGGGCATCTGCCCCTTCCTCGTTGGTGAGGTCCAGGCAGTATGCTCCCTCATTTTCTTGATCTGCTCCCCTTTTGGGGGAGCAACCCTCCTGGGGAGCGTGTCCCCTTTATTGTCCTATTGGCCTGGCACCTCCTCCTTTTTGTGGTTGGAATAAGATGCTACGACCGATTTTGGTTTTGCTCCCAGCGGGGGGAGCTGTTAGTAAATTTTCCCTCTACTGGGGAGCGTCCAAGGATGCTATATCCGGGCGGTACGCCCTGTTATTGGTTGTTTTTGCTCCTCCTGTTGGGGAGTAATTCTCTTGGGGAGCAGTAGCCCCCTGGCTGGTGGTATCCACATTGGTGGCCCCCTGGCCGGGGGTATACATATTGGTGGCCCCCGGGCTAGGGTTGTCCATTTTGGTTCCCTCTTCTTTTAAAAATCATCGAAAAGAGTGAAGTGGAGACGGCCTCCAAAGTGGGGAGCCGACTTTGGCGCCAAAAGGCGGCAAGAGGGGAGATAGAACTGAGAGAGGGAGTGGGAAGTTAGTGGAGGGAAGAGAGAAAGTGTTTCCGACCCTCCCTCACGGGAAGGTCGTAAATTATCAGCTCGGATCCCCCCGTGAGGGGGGAGAGCAGAGAAAGACAAACAGAGTGGGGGTGCGGACAGAACGCTACCCAACAAACTCGTCAGGTGTTCCAAGCACGAGAATGTGTCGCCAGAACAGCACTGTCTCGCGCGGTGTATCAGAGAACAGATACTACACTTTGAGATATTAAATCTTTTATTCATGTTAAAAATACAGTCAAAATCAACGATGAACAAAAAACTTAGGCACATGGCCAACTCAAAAGGGGGGATTTTGGAGGTCGTTGGTCATCCTTGTCACTCCAGAACTAAACAAAATCAAAAGTTTCTCCCAGCTAGTGTCTTCTTTCACCATAATACCGCATTCACCCTTTCATATTGGTGGACGTCCTATTTAAATCCCAGTTTTTAGAACATTTTTTATTGACGTGTAAAAACAAAAAAGATAACAATAAAATGGTACAATAATTCATTTGTGCTACACTTTGATCTTGGCCAAAAGGCCAAGAAAAGAGTATTTATTGGCTAAGGTCGATTTTTTAATGTGAGGAGTGAAGTGGGAATGGGGACCAGCTCCCCGGGGAGTAAGGAGCTGGATAGTGACAATTAGTATGAAGGTCTTATATGTGGGAGCAACCCCACATATGGTCTTTGCTTGCAGTATCTGCTTTTATCTTGGCCAAAAGGCAAAAAAAGCTTAATAAGCTAAGAACAGCATCTATTTACAATAGACCTTTTATCTTAACCAAAAAGGCCAAGCACAAAAGTATTACGGACAGACTGACCGACAGCTCGACCGACTGACCGACTGACCGACCGACGGAGTGACT
The DNA here is from genome assembly GCF_053919585.1 of Euprymna scolopes. NCBI lineage: Eukaryota > Metazoa > Mollusca > Cephalopoda > Sepiida > Sepiolidae > Euprymna > Euprymna scolopes. The sequence goes on from NC_136483.1 coordinate 169,447,456, forward strand.
TATAGAGTCGCTTGCACGCGACTAAAAACGACGTTATTTTTTCATCAACCTAATAGCATATCCATCGATAAACGCGAAATTATATTGGATATATGAACCAAGTGAACCAAGTGCAATAAATACAAACAATTGCACGTAAAGCGACGATTAGAATGTTAAAAAAACAACCATCGGTTGAGATAGCGGGTGAACGTCAAGCATCCAGTAGGATGCCTCATCTCCAGCTAGAAAAAATGATAAGAAAGTCGAACAAAAACGAAATACGAGAACTGTTAGAAACAAATCATACACCATCCACGATGACTATCCATTTTGTTTTTTATAGTTATGTACCTTGAAACAGTGATATATAACGAGAAGGAGAAAGAAGCAACCTTAATAGAAGTTAGTGTCTCCAATGGTCTTAAACGGAGTTGAGAGAGAAAAAGATAACGGAATACAAAGGTCTTATATACAATGTGAAAATAAACTGGAATCCTAAGATGCCAATCATTCCAATTGTTATAGGATCAACCGGATTCCTGAAAAATAATTTCAAATACTAATCAGTAATATACCCGGTGAACCAAGAGCAAAAGATGAAAACAACTGCCCTAAGAGGGATGCTTAGAATCATAAAACGATTTCTCGTTGGCAATATATGAGATAGCAGGTGAATGTTTGGCAGTCAGTAAGGTGCCCTATCCCTAGCTAAAACAAAATGCAGAGTGAATGGACGCACCTTACTTTAAAAGCATCCAAATATCCCCAGAAGATGCTCTGTCCGTCAGAGGGCCTTTCAAGTTTCAAATTTTCATCAGACTTTTACGCTAAAATTTAGAATAGCGTCTCAGTCGGTCAGTCTAGTGTTACCGGATCAGGTGCTCTGAATATACCGATGTATGGGTTTCCCTTCTTTTTCTTTGTAAATCAGCTTTAAAACTTTCCTTTGGCCCCAAAGTCGCCAGAGTCTAGTCCATTGTGTAACGTTAAACACGTTTACACACGCGTTAACATGTAAACACTTGGGATCCAACACGTTGTAGCAGAGTACGTCGCAAGAAACATAGGACAACTATTAACTTTACTCCTCTTTTGTAACAGCGACACTTATTTCCAGGTACTTTCCCGAATTAAATGTGATCATACTCTTTCTTTTTGGCTACTCGAACGTCCTCCACACATTTTTTAATAGCATTTTGTTTTTTATTAGGGTGACGTCATTTTGCACAATGCTCGAAATTTGCATACAGCCGCCATACTCTGTTACAATTGATGGTGGTTTGTCGTCTGTTAGTTGGGGTACAGCCCTTTGCACTGTAAGAACTGCAATCTCCTAGGTTTTGTCTCCTCACTCTTTGAGAAAGTGTTAGTTCATTGCTAATTGCTTAAGGTGCACTTACTGGGAGATTACTGATGATTCTCTCCAAGCATTTTTTGTAGTCCAGAATACTTTTTAAATCCAACTTTTCCCGCGTTGTATCATATTCCTGCAGTGAGAGAGAGATAAATAAGCCAGTGTTTAGTTTTCCCGCGGATGCCTTGCATACTAAACCGAGTGTCCGTATTCTATAATAAATCGGAAATGTTGTGACAGCATTAGACATTTCTTTGTCGAGATAAGGTCTTGTCCAGTTCGTCTTTTTGAAAAGAGTTTCCTTATTATTTGGAGGAAAGAGTTATCGGATGTCCGAAGTTTTTCTTTTTTTAATTTATTTATTTATTTTTTTGTTTTAGATATATTTGTCCACCAAATGATGAATGGACCGTTTACTGCACATTAAAATCTTCGAATCAATAATGAGATATATACAATTACTATTAAGAAAGAACGACTATATTCAATACTAGCAGACCGGCCGGCGTTGTCCGTCCGTGAAATACTCGTGGATATTATATTTAATTCATACAGAAACTGAGACATGTACAAGCGAGTATTATACATTTTTTTCTATAAGTGAAAAAGAGAAATCCAAACCTAAATACAGTGAGTCAAGTACGATAACCGGCTTGACATGATTAAAAAAAGTGTTTTCAAACATACTTATTTTTTACAATAGTAATCTGCCCTGTGAACCAGTCACGCATGTGCATTTGTGAAACAGTTAGCAAACAGACAAAATTCCTACGATCCTGACATAACAATTTATTAACAATTTATTAATTTTTACCCCTTAGCAGCCCGTTTTCTCCGATTAAAAGTTTTCACATGTTTGAATATCCTATATACCAAATTTCAAGTCTGTAGATAAAAAATTCGTTGAGTATATAGGTTGAGACGTGTCCTCAAACACACATTTTCGCTTTTATAGATATATAGATTTAGGATGTGACAGTGGCTAAGTGGTTAACGACAGCGACTGACAATATAGGGTGCCAAGTTTGAATCCACTTCGTTCCAAAGAAATATGTTATCTTCGGGTAATCCTTCCTGTAAGGATCGAGTGTCTTACTAAAAATTATTTTAAATTAATATTGAAAAAAAAAAACAACAAAAAACAAAAAAACAATAGCCTTTCCACTTAAGTTAACAAATTTACCGAATTTCCATTACTGACGATTACTATATTGTTCAGTTGACTGCTGTACACTCTTAACCCTTATCCTCGAGTGGTCTATGGACCTTGATAAGTGGTTATGTAAAAAAACAACACTAGAGTCATCTGATTCATACGTAATAAAATGGATGAATGAATTTTACGTGTTGACTTACTTCATTTTCCTATTTTTTTTTCTGGCAAAGACACAATACTTATTGCAAACCATTTAATATGATACGCCTAATTTAAGACAAGTTGCAATTTTATTGTTATTTTTTAACAATCCATGTATGTATAACTCATTATATACCCGCGTCGTCGTCAAAAGACTGGTTATTTATCATCTATGAATACAATCATTCGAACGCCGATGTTTATCTTAATAAATAGGCTCATTTAATAAGAGAATAACAGCCATAACAAACACACAGAGGGATGTGTTACTTTTAGAAGCTAGTGCGAGTGTTTGAAATGTTTGCAAGAACGAGAGAACGTGAAAAAGCGATAGATAGGCAGATAGGATAGTTCTTACCGATGCATTTAGCTATATTGTAAGTATCAACATTTCTCCGCTATGTGACACATCTTTCCTGTTTAGAGCATTGACAGTAAATATCCGTTCGGAAATCATCTGATTTGGTTGACTTCCTTCTGGGGTCATCTCTGAACTTTAAAGTGTCACACAAAATTTTTCATTCAAATCACAGACGCCGTAATGTTGAAGTCATGAAAGATACCGTGTTATGGTATAGCGATCCCAACAGTCAACTCAATCCGATTGGTTTAAAAGAAAATAGTTGATTCCATATTCGTCGGCGCTAACAGCAACTGTAGATTCATCATGGAATTGATAGGGATTGCGTTATCATTGCTTTATAATTATTTCTCGAGAAACACTGGTCGGATTTTGTCTCTTAAGACGAGACAGGTCAAAAATTATTAAACATATATGATGAATGACTATTGGCAATAATTCTTTTGCTGTTTTGCAGCATATCGATTAAAAAAAAAATTATATAACTTTGAATCACAATATCTATTTTACATGGTTCATTGGTTGGTTTAGTCTGTAAAGCGTTATATCAGCATGTATCTAACGAAACATTGAGCTTTCCAAATTTAGAAAATCTCATATGACATCACTTCCGGCGATTTCTGTCTGACATCTTCAATCCAATATTTTTAAATATAAAAAAAGACCACAAAATAAAAATAATGTACGTTAAGATGGGGGGGGGGGGGAGGACGAAAGCGAAGGAAATACAAATGTTAGTAAAAGAGGCCCGATAACAAAAGCCAGACATCCTGACCGTGTCTAAGTTAACTTTTGAACTCACATTACTTACGAAAATAAGTTGGCTAAATGCATGGCATTCAAATATAAGGCAATTCCGTATAGCCAACAGCCTTATTATTAGTTCATTGACCAGAAAATGTATTGCAATGCAAATATTCATAACACAAAGCAATCAAAGCGGAGACTTGGACGATGCGGTCTCAAGTCCTCGTAGCGGCTGGAGCCGATGTATTACGAAAATACCAGAAATCCGCAATGAAAGCAGTACATCACCGAATATCGGCTTTAGTACATCAAGAGAATGTATTTTGAGAATGTAGTATGAATATAGAAGCAAAAAAAAAGGGAAAAGCTGTAAAAACATATCTGAATAATAACAAATATTTATATTGATTCATTCCATCTTTACTGGCGCTTCCCTTTTTGATAAACGAGTTTCAAAGAACGCATCCTTGCTGACATTTCATTCAACCAACATTGTGTCGTATCCTTACGAAAACAAAATTAGCCTAGTAGCAAGAGTAGATCGTTATTTGCTGCCCATCCCAGCAAGATGTGACACAAGCGTCCCCAATTGGCATTTCTAAGTAGGGGCGCCTCAGGCAAAAAGCAATAGCATTGCCCTACCCAAAAGGCCTGGGGCAAGGCCTGACAAAGATATGGCCATACTTTTTTTTTTACACAGTGATCACCACTTATCAAGGCCCGGAAGCCACTCAGGGATAAGGGTTATTGCAAGTACATTACGTTAGTGTGGAGATTTGATGAAGTGTTTACTTAAGGGGGCGGTTCATTAGGAATTTGTTAACGTTGGACTTGAGCACATCCAAGTTGTAGTCCGGTGGGAAGCAGGCAGACGGAACAGAGTTCCACTGACGTGCAGTTCTAAGAAAGAAGCTTTGTTCATGGAATCCGCGTTTTGATTTAGGCACAGATAAAGAGTGGGGAAAATTTTTCACAGTGGATTCAGCTAGACGGGTGTTTTTCGTGAAAGATTGGCGAGGGGGGACCAGAGATTGGAGTTCAGACGAGCACCTGCCATGGAAATAACGATAAAACAAGGATAGGCTCGCAACGTCTCTTCTGTGGGAGAGAGGTTGCAGGGTAGAGAAAAGGGCATCCCCCACTAAGCCACGAAGTCTATTTTGTACTCTGTCAAGGCAGGATAGGCTATTTTAGCAGCTCCTGCCCAGATATGGCAACAGTATTCTATCCTTGATTTATATATAAATGTAAATTAAGAAAATTAAGAAAACTATTGACAGCTGTTGTAGAAGACGAGTTTTTTTCGTGAAGGGAGAACGCAGAAATTGAACCTCAGACACACAGAATAAAAACGGTAGAGTAGAGAAAGACTAGCAAAGTTTATTTTTTTCCGTAGAAAACAGGTAAAAAGAGAGAAGGAAGAAAAACTCCCTACCAGATGAGCATTTCGGTATTGACAGGGAACTCACGTGCTAACGGTCGTTGCATTGATTGACTTTTAATCAAAATACTGAACCCTGAATTTCAGAAGCATAAATGAAATAATTATCACTTTTAAAAACGTTATATATAATTTTTCATCATCATCATCATCATCATCATCATCATCATCATCATCATCATCATTACTTTTACTTTTAATGATGTTTAATTTGGGAGATGAGTTCAATAATGTGTTGAAAACCCATTGGATGAAGAGCGTATTTGTAAAGTGAATTAACAATGAAATGTGGAATACCAAAAACTCAATATTTCGTTCACAATTTAACGGGCTTTACTAAGAGGAAAAAAAAAATAAAGTAGCAAAAAACCGGTAGATCTGTATATATTCTCCCAAATAAGAGCTCTTCTATTTGTGCGCCACTTTTAGCGTATTCTCCCGCAATAAAGCTCGGGAACGTAGTGGGCGATACTTTGAAAATTTAAGTTGCAACGTTTTATACTTTTTATCCATAGCGTTAGCTTTATTTTATTCTTTTATTATTATGAGTAAAATGGTATTGATTGAAATGCATTTTATTAAATTCATATAATTTATTCACCTACCAGGGGAAACGCTCTTTTGACTTCTCGTGAATGAATGTGCAGTTGCACTGTTTCTTTTCGACAAAAATGAGTTTAAAAAATCATCGAGGTTAAGCAATGTTGTGCTTGGAGAGTACTAAATGAGTAACGAGTTGATGCACTTGAAAAAAACAAACATTTTTATTCAATATAAGTTACAAAACAAGGAGACAAAAATGGAAAGAAAAACAGCGGAGAAATCGGTCCAGCCGTTTCTGAGTCCACAGAAAGCTCTCTCTCTCTCTCTCTCTCTCTCTCTCTCTCTCTCTCTCTCTCCCTCACACACACATAATGTTATAATAGATAATAAATCTCTCTCCTTATATATATATATATATATATATATATATATATATATATATATATATATATATATATTGCGTATATTTAGGCAGCATTTCTTCATTTAAACAGACATTGTTTAAGACTCCCCCTCAGACCCAGTCTGTTCCTGCAACTGACCCCAGAACTAGCACGCTTTCCCGTTCTCCATGATACTACCCCTCTCTTACAGACCCACTGACCGTCAATCGCACCTTCCCTCGAAACCCAACTTCTATTTAAATAAATCTACCCATAATTCCCACCGAGCCTCTCACATAAATTCCTGAAGATGTGTAAATGAGTACACAGGAAGTTAAACGTCAAAAATCACGGACACTTTGAGAAGGAAACAATGCTTGGACCATGCATCCATACATTCGACGTATATACAAAAAAGATAATACGAACAAATGAAAAAAATAATAAAAGGTATTACAAAACAGAAGCTTTCTATTGTCTTTAACAATATATATATATATTGTCTTCTTTCTATTGTCTTTAACAATATATATATTAAAACATTTATTGATGTAGATCTTTAAAATCTTCGATTATCCATATTTATAAACAATAATACACAGAGCGCGTCAGTAAAAGAGCGTTTTACTATTGAGCACTCTCTGACTGTAGATTTTTGTTTATAATCAAGGATAACCAAAGCTTGTGTGTGTATATGTGCGTGCGTGATTGAGTTCCCGATGGATACGGAAACGGCTGGGCCTATCTTTTTGAAATAGCAAACGAAATTACTTCATTTGTTTAATAGTGTCTGTAGGTTTTGTATTTGAATATGCCTGAAAAGTGTCGAAAATAGATAATCGCAAATATCTCAATGAAGTTTGATTTTGACCATAGTTAACGCTTTTATACAGCCTAACATCATAAATGCATGTGGAAAGCTTCATCATCGCACACATACAAATAGCTAGCCCATAAAGAAGAACTATTTTGCATTTCGGATCAAAGAGGATTTTCATGCAAGCTTAAATATTATGCGCGATGCGTTTATATATATATATATTACATATCAAACATTTTTTCACTTTTTGGCAATTTATAACTATAATAAATTGCGGTTTCACTTCGTGCCTTAAATAGCAACTTCTAGCATTGCTATGAATATAATTTGCTGATTTCTTAATGTCATCTGATGAGAAGACTAATAAGAATAGCGTTCTTTGAGACTTCGCGGGATAAGGACTTTGTGAATTGTTTTTTGGAGTATTCAGTCGAAAAATAAAGTTTGATTGTAAAGTTCTAACCTACAGTTTTAATTTTCTTTCTCTAATAATAAGCTCTACTCTCCATTTTGTATTGAGCTTTTTAAATTCGGTTGAGATTAAATTTTCTATATATAAATACTGTTTTTATATTAGTTTGAAGTTTACCATTGCGTCTATCAGGTAAACACTGCATCCCTTTTGTTTTCATTAATATATATATATATATATATATATATATATATATACTAGCAAAATAATATATTGATAAGTATGTTTTAACTTACATAGGAATGGTATAATAAAATTGTGGGGTCTGCGTTCGCGCCTGGCCTCCATAGAATTGAAATAGGCACAAACTTTAATAAAGACTTTTCATATCTATCTGCGTAAGTATACTTTAATAATGATGTTTCAGTTTGAAGAAATATGGTATAATAAAATTATGGGGTGTTCGTTTGCCCCTGACCTCCATAAATTGGAAATATGCCACAAAGTTTAACAAGGTTTTTTTAATATAGATCCACAGAATATCGTGATGAGTGTTTCAGTGTGAACAGGTATGGTATAATAAATTATGGGGCTTATCTATTTTATTTTTACTTTCATACAATTTTGCTTTGGTTTTGATACCCCCAAATTCGAAGCTATCTCTTTACAACCTTTTATTTTCATAACCTATCATACTTTCATAAATCAGAGTCCATTTTCTGTTGGCTGTTTTTAAAACCCAGTCAAAGATGGGTACTTTTGCTAGTATATATATATAGGCATGCGGGTAAATAAATAGATGCATGAATGACTAAGGATACACATGTTCAGACATGCATACACACATACACACACACATATATATATATATATATATATATATATACACGCACGTACATATACAGATGCAATGCACACATGAACATTTAGCCTTGTAATTAGTAATTGTCCGATTAGAGCAAATAATCTTTTTAATAAAGTAATTAAGTAAAGCCTTTTTAATCCGTCCTAATCTCTTTAAACCCTGTTTTCCTCCTTTAAGTAACCCTTTTATAAGCACAATTAAACCACGTCTATTTTCCTCCTTTTGTTATCGGAACCATCAGATTTATTCACGCTTTCTAAGATAAAAACCCGCCCAAATAGGAGATCTTAATCATGCCAGAAGTCTGTCATCTTCAACGGGCAGTTGCTTTTTTAAACATAACTGATGATGTTTCGGATTTTTTTATATTTTACACTACTGGCAATGAAAAAATACAAATTCGGTTAAACAATACATTTTCGCACGAGTGATAACCTGTGATTCTGCTTAATTTTCGATTGTTAAACGATTATCGAGATTACACGTGGTCGTTCAATATCAGTCATATTTTTTTCTTTGCTTTTCTAAGAGAGGTGACAATAGGTGTTTATTTAAAAACGCGTTGAAATAAGTTTTTAAAAAATTAGTATCTTATCTTGCATTTGGTAACATTCATTTGTGTATATTTGTTTTTCGCACATTTTCTTCTGTTTATAGGACATATATATATATATATATATATATATATATATTTATATATATATAGATATATATTATCCACTGACACGTGTTTTGTCGTCTACGACTCATCTGAGTGGCTGATTCAGCCACGCTGATGAGTTGTAGACGACGGAACACGTGTTAATGGATAATTATATTTTTAAAATAATATATATACCGCTTCCCATTTAGTGTGGACAAAATTGCTCAAAGGGAAAATTATTCACAACACGCATTTAGGTAAAAATGCGCTTTCGTATAAATAATTGAATTCGGTTAAGAAAGTATCGCTAACAAAAACAAATAAAAAAAACAAACTATATAGACAGACGATGATGTTCTAGAGGACGGAGCTCAGACAGTACAAGGAAAAAATGTCGTTGTTAAAATGGGAAAATGTAAGTCGAGTTATTATTTATATTTTATTCTTTGCAACGTACTTTTCTAAAATATGAAGGATCCCCGGTCTCTACACGTTAATGTTTGTGTAAACGTGTGTAACGTTTCACCGCTAGGAAGAACCTACTTATGGATATAACAAAATATACGCTCGTTCTTGTTGTCAAATCTTAAGTAAAAAAAAAAGTTTTATTTATTTATTTTTTTGCGTGGCGAAGATTTTTTAGTAGAATCACGAAGAGCATAATTTATTCAATTTATTTAAATAATTTAGAACACTAATATATTCATATATATATATGTATATATATATATATATATATATATATATATATATATATATATATATATATATATGTGTGTGTGTGTGTGTGTATATATATATATATATATATATATATATTTAGCCAGTAGAGTTTAGTTTCCTAGAAGTACATCTAATGAAACAACATGTGTCTACCAAAGAGTGCTCAATGAGTAAACAGAGCAGGTATATGAAATTTATTTATACAAACATTGCTGGCTACATATGTGCATACATATTTCTTTAATCACTTGCGTTGGGGGATTACGTCTTCAGGCCAAGAATTATCGTCGATAATTCTTGGCCTGAAGACGTAATCCCCCAACGCGGGTGATTACAGAAATATGTATGCACATATGTAGCCAGCAATGTTTGTATAAATAAATTTATATATATATATATATATATATATATATATATATATATATATATATATATACATACATACAAGTTAGAAAAGTATTTCATCCAAGGCATGAAAATTGTTAAACAAAATGTTTTTACTATAGGCTTTAAAAATAAAGGTACAAGATTTAATTTGACATTTATTTATCTTCAAAGTGCACTTTTATTAATTTTACAAAGTAAGGTATAATAAAAATGTAATTTAAATTGAATCAAAACATTACCTTGGATTTATTTTATGTAATGTACATTCTGTTGCACTTTAAAAAATCATTGAAAATTTTGTATAGATATCATTACTTGTTCGATGGAAGATAATGTTTTTAAATTGTAACAAAATGTACATTACATAAAATAAATACAAGATAATTTTTTTATTCAATTTAAATTACATTTTTATTATACCTTACTTTGTAAAATTTATAAAAGTGCACTTTGAAGATAAATAACTTTCAAATTGAATCTTGAACCTTTATTTTTAAAGCCTGTAGTAAAAATATTTTGTTTAACAATTTTGGATGAAATGCTTTTCTAACTTGTATCTTATCTTTTTAAGATTATATTTTAAAACTCTTCATCTCACTATTTCAGTTTGTATTTCTCCTCAAACCACAACTCATTTTTGCAACCCCCTCTTTGTATTATTACAGGTCTGAATATTCTCTTTGTTTCAGCTTATATTTCTCATCACACCGCAACTCATTTTTTGCAACCCCCTCTTTGTAATACAGGTCTGAATAATGAGAAAATCTGAATTTTTTAACAAAAACTTCAAAATAACTTTTTTTAGATTAATTTTTGAAAAAACTTCTTTCAGAATAGAAAAATCTTTAAAAATTTAATAAGGAACATATTTCATATAGGTTTCATTAACACATATTCAAAGGGAAATTCTTTGTTATTGTTATTCTATTATTGTTATTAGTATTATTGTTATTATTATTGTTATTAGTATTATTGTTATTATTATTGTTTTTGTTATTGTTATTGTTATTATTATTGTTATTATTTATTGTTATTATTATTGTTATTATTTTATTGTTATTATTATTATTATTTTATTGTTATTATTAATGTTATTATTATTGTTTATTATTATCATTATTTTATTATTATTATTTTTTTTATTATTATTGTTATTATAATCATCATCATCTTCATCATCATCATCATTCGTATTATTATTGTTTTTATTAATGTTATTGATATTATTGTTATGTTTATTATTTTTATTTTTATTATTATTGTTTTTAGTAATGTTATTATTATTTTTTTATTGTTGTTATTATTATCATTATTTACTTATTATTATTATTATTGTTCATATTATTATTAATGTTCTTCTTCTTATTATTTTTATTTTATTATTATTATTATTATTGTTTTTGTTATTATTACTATTATTGTTGTTGTTGTTATAATTATTATTATTATTATTATTATTATTATTATTGTTTTTGTTATTATTACTATTATTGCTGTTGTTGTTATAAATATTATTATTATTATTATTATTATTATTATTATTATTATTATTATTATTATTATTATTATTCACTAGAGGTTTTCCAGCACGCCCTCGAACATTTCTCTTTGTCAACAACGTTTGGTGCTCCCTGGAGTTTTCGTGACAGCAAGTTTCATCAGATTTCGAGTACTTTCAACTTTCGATAACATTTGCAAATTACAACAACCCCTTTCCATTGATTTTGTCGCTGGAGTTTGGATGCCATAAGCGTCATCATGATCTCATTTCTATTTGTACTCATCCAGTGGAGGTCTGGTTGTGGTTTTTCTCCTCGGTTTTTCTATCGTCCTGACTATTTCGTGTCGTGCCAATTGATGCCGACACTACAATTTTTTTGTTGTTGCGGGGGGGGGGGGTGTTATATGGTTTCAGTTGTTTTGATTCTATCCGGTGTTCCACTATCTTTTGTTTTACTTCTGTTGAAGTTTCTTTATTTCCTGTTAGCATTTGTAGCTCATGTGTCTTGGTCTTTTTATTGAAGGGGTTTCCGTAACATTTCACCTATTTTCATTATTGTTATCCGTTGTCTCTTTTCAGCTATCACCGATCCCTCAAATTCTTTTATCAAATTTCTTCGAGATTTTTCCTAGTGCTCCTATTATTATTGGTGTTATCTTGACTTCGTTCATCCTCCATATCCCTTTGATCTCTTGCGTCAGTTCCGTATATTTGCTCCGCCTTTCTTTCTCCTTGATCTTCACTCTATGGTCTACTGGTACGGCAAATCTACAATCTTTAATTATTTAATATTCGGCCTTCTTATTTCGATGTATTTGTCTGTTTGTATATGAATGTCTCATAGTATTCTACGAGTTTCGTGTTCAAGTGTTGCTACCGATTTGTGTTTGTATTATTTGGCTGGATAATCCAGATGCAGTTGCCTGTATAATTCTAAATCTACTGCCTTTCCCACTTGATCGTGTCTATTATTATATTCTGTTAGGGCTAATTTGCTGCATTAGTTATTATGTAGGTTATTGTTTCGTCACCTTGTCCACAGTCTGCATTTACTCTTTTCGTATGTCTTGTCAATCATTGCTTTGAGATTCTTTGTTCTAATCACATTATTTTGTGTGGCTGTTATTAGATGTTCAGTTTCCTGGTTAGGCTTTCTTTTTGTAGCTATGTCTATGTTTTTTTCGTTAGTTTCATATTTTGCCATCCTTATGAATCGTCCGTGTAACTGTTTCTCTTCTAATTTTTTTTTTTTTGCACGTCCAAATATTATTACCCGTTATCTTTTAAAAAATATTTTATTCTCTTACTACGATGATTATTCTTTCGGTGTTCTGCATTATGTATTTTTTAAATTCTTTTTAGTTACATTTATACAGTCTTTCTATGGAAACAGTCAACTTCTCCCGTCTTCCCCTTTCACATACAGTCGGTGAGCATACCGAACGTTGCCCGGGATCGAATTGTTATCAGAGAATATTTCACACTCCCATACTTTTATTGTCATCGATAAATTGACTGCTCTAGTTGGGACACATTGTGGTGCACCTGGAGGAAGATTTACATGCGTTCATACAGTGACAAAATCCACAACACACTGTAATATAGATTGCACTGTAGAGAATCTACTGTTGATTTCATAAAACTTTTTTATATATATAATGGCTTGAATTAAAAATGAAAATTCAAAATCAACTATCATGCTTCAATTGTGCTCTAATCAGAAGCATTCATTCGGAACACACCCCTGTTATATCAAAGAACATGCAGTTGGTTTTATATGTCAGAATAAAACATAATGCATTTGTGATGTTAGGTTTGTAAGGTGTTTACTTTGGTCAAAATCACCTGTTCCTTCTTTAATCGGATTATATCGATTATCGATACTTATAAAAGAGATTCCGACACAAAATCTATTTTAGAACACTGCCAGGCACATAAAGTACCTTTGTCTGAAATTTCATAAACATCGGCCGAGTTATTCTCAACTCCATAGGGTTTTGTTTTATTCCTTTTCTCGATGTATTCCCTACATTAAAAAACGATCCTGGTGCCTAACTCCGTCCCGTGGGGAGATATTGTAAATAGATATTATTATATAAAAGGAACTGTGTGTGAAGAAAAGAAACAAAAATTAAAAAATGTCTCAGTCATGAAGGATTTCTCCTCCACTGACAGAGAACAAGAAATTAAAGTGCAGCATCTGAAGAACAGATGGTATTAATTTGCTTCCCGACAAAAGCAAATTAGGAACAAAGTATACATAATTAGACGTTTTTGAATGTGGGGGGAAACCAGCTACCCCCCTCAAGGGGCACTCTCTCAGTTTCCAAATAAATGCCTATTGTCTCGATATGAAGGGTCTCCCTCACACTGACCAAGGACGAATTACTTAAGTGTAGCATCAGAACCGATACTACACTTTGATCTAGGCCCGAAGGCAAACAAACCCTTTTATATAGTAGAACAGCATCGGGCGATCTCATTTTTCAAATGGTTCTGAAAGGTGATAACTTACGTATAAATATTAAAAGACTTGGTGTATTAGTTCTAAACGCGTTCCAAAAGTAATGTCTCCTATTTTTTTATTTTTGCATGAATAGATAAGAGGATATTGCAAATTACATTTTTATGATTGAACTTATGCATTCATGACATGAATTTTAATCACTTTATTGCAGATATTGACAGTGTGAGACTCTAAGAAAGAAAACTTTCTCTTAGACGTGCGCCAGAAGCAGAGATGCATCAGTGAATTTCTGACACAGATTCAATGAGAGTGGAAGTGACTATGCGAAAAAAATAATTTCTGGTCAATAAAGGTCGCACGTTTTAAGTGTAATACTCCCATCGACGTAGCTCTTCACTTTTTTGAGTTAAAAATAAGAAACTTTGCTTTTAGAATGATCTTCGTATATAGTCTAGCGGTACCCCAGGGTGTTTTTAAAATGGATTTGAAAGGTGCTAACGAATATGGAGTGCCTTAGTGTATTATATAGTCTAAACATACCCCATACAGATTACTTACCTTGACAAAGCAGTGCCTGCTAGATCACCCAAGTTAAACGACGTTGAGCCTGGTTAGTACTAAAATGGTTAACTATTGGGAAATACCAAGTGCTGCATACGCTCTCTGTTTAACTCAGCATTATTTCCGGTCGTCCTGGTCTTCTCCCTGCCACCGGAATCACACAGGGTCGGTTCAGGAGAGGTGTTATTGTGGAATATACAACCTTGTAATACAATTACACGTGCTGCTACCCTTGTACAGGGTATCCAGTGTCTCTCAAGACAGAACGGAGGCGATACAACATAAACGTTCCCCGTGAATATTTTAAAATTGCGAGTGAAAGGTGATAATGTACGTATTAACATGGGTTAATATTAAACATTTAATTTAGTATTTAATCTAGATGTACTCCGTGGATATATTTAAAATATGGGTGAAAAGTGATAACGTATGCACTGACATTAAATGCCTTAGCGTATTAGTATATAGACATTTACCCGCTGTAAATTTTGAATGTGTCATGTTGGCCAGCAAGGAAACATTTTTTTAATGGCTCGCATTAATA